>NW_027420023.1:0-96942 GCF_009905375.1 Apium graveolens
TAAAGACTGATGTGAAGTGGTTGCTTATATAGGCAAGAGAATGCCAAGAGACGCAAAGATATTTAATGCTGACAGGTAGAATTAATTCTACCTCGTCTCCCTAGACTTTGAAAAAGAATAACAGTCATTGGAAAGAGGAAGCATGGTCTAGACCGCACAAGACACAAGAAACAGTGGACTGTTCAAGTACAAATACCATTAATCCTAATCACAGTGACTATTAATCTTCCACTTCAACATATTCGAGTACGAACTGAGACTGTTATCAAATTTTATTCAAAGAGAAGCCAAGTAAAGGATTAGACTGAGAAATCAGAACTTAGACCTATACCAGAACTTAACAGTCATCAGAACATAATTTCTTCACTCGAAAAAGGAATGCCCATCTTAGTAAATACTCATACAAGTTCTGAGTTATAGACGTCAGAATTTAATCATCAAAACGTGTAACTGAGAACTTGTCCTCAGAATTTTTACAATAATGACACAATGACTGTTTATCTAAAATAACATAGACCACCACAGAAATTTTCATCATTCAGATGGAGTGATTAGTGTGTGCATTAAGCTAAAAACAGACAAAGAGTAAAGTCTGATTCACTTCAGTACATCTTAGAAATAAGGCATAACTAAAATTTTGCTAAAGATCTGTCATTATCCTGAAACCTACTGAAGAATGAGTTTATGCTTGAGTCCACCTCAACTGTTTTGTGCTAATTTTATGCATCTTTTGAAATTCTATTTTACAGTGGCTTCTCAGTGTAAGTGAGTCACGACTGTTTATCAGAATTTATGCTATTTTCAGAGTATTTCTCCAGTAATCATAGAGTGTGAAAAGTCACCAAGAAAATATTTTGCTTTTCTGATGCATATTTACTTAATACCAGCAGTGCACTTGGGTCGTCCCTTCCACATTTTTACTCTAGATCTCAAAGGAGTACCTGATTTTAATCTTTGATCTTTTTGCTTTTTCTTTTGATAAGAGAGGTCTATCAGCACTTAGTACATTCAGCAGTTTTACTAGTATCAGAACTTAACAGATGAGTAGCATTATTCTAATTTGTGACTTAGTAATAAGATATACAAAGTGAACTTAACTAAGCTCAGTTATCAGAATTTGCTAGTGTCATAAGATTTCCACTGAAATGATTACTTCTTCCATGGAATCATTTGTTTATTGAAGACTACTAGGTCAGTATCTAGCACAGTTATCCTCATAGGATTGAATATGTACTAGAACAGACATATCACTTATCAGAGTTTAGAAACATATATCAGACAACAGTCAGTACTTAAAGACATTTATCAATTAAGCACAGAATACACAATGAGATTAATTCTGTAAATACTGAGCATAAAGTCTGATAACACAGAACAAGTCTAAGCAGATTTAGAGAAAGAACCTGAAACCATTCCAAGTTCATTTACCAATCTTGTAAAAGTAGCTTCACATAATGGTTTTGTGAAGATATCTGCCAACTGTTGATCTGTGGGAACAAAATGCAATTCCACTGTACCTTTATCCACATGTTCCCTGATGAAATGGTACCTGATGCTGATGTGCTTTGTCATTGAGTGTTGAACTGGATTACCTGTCATAGCAATAGCACTTTGATTATCACAGTAAATATGGATTTTGAAATATGTTAACCCATAATCCAGTAACTGATTCTTCATCCAAAGAATCTGTGCACAACAGCTTCCTGCAGCAATTTACTCTGCTTCTGCAGTTGATGTGGAAATTGACTTTTGTTTCTTGCTGTACCAAGAAACCAATCTGCCTCCAAGAAATTGGCAGCTTCCACTTGTGCTTTTCCTGTCAATTTTGCAACCTGCAAAATCTGCATCTGAGTAACCTATTAGTTTAAAATCTGATTCTCTAGGATACCATAATCCCAGAGCAGCTGTCCCTTTAAGATACTTAAAGATTCTTTTTACAGCTGTTAAGTGAGGTTCTCTTGGATCTGCTTGAAATCTTGCACAAAGACAGGTAGCATACATGATATCAGGTCTACTAGCAGTTAGATAGAGTAGAGAGCTAATCATACCTCTGTAGTCAGTAATATCTACTGATTTACCGGTATCCTTATCCAGTTTTGTTGCAGTGGCCATTGGAGTGGATGCACTTGAACAATCTTGCATTCCAAATTTCTTTAGCAAGTTTCTGGTGTACTTGGTTTGACAAATAAAAGTGCCTTCCTCATTCTGCTTGACTTGAAGGCCCAGAAAATAGCTAAGTTCCCCCATCATACTCATCTGATATCTTGACTGCATTAGTTTGGCAAACTTCTTGCAAAGTTTGTCATTTATAGATCCAAAAATGATATCATCAACATAAATCTGGACCAGAAGTAAGTCCTTTCCATGGTTGAGGTAGAACAGTGTTTTGTCTATTGCCCCTCTGTTGAATCCACTTTCCAGAAGAAACTGAGCTAAAGTCTCATACCATGCTCTAGGAGCTTGCTTAAGTCCATAAAGTGCTTTGTCAAGTCTGTAGACATAGTCTGGATGTTTGGTATCTACAAAACCTGGAGGTTGTTCAACATATACCTCTTCCTCCAATTCTCCATTGAGAAAAGCACTTTTCACATCCATTTGAAAGATAGTAAACTTTTTGTGAGCAGCATAAGCCAAAAATATCCTTATGGCTTCTAACCTAGCAACTGGTGCAAATTTTCATCATAATCAATTCCCTCCTGTTGAGAATATCCTTTTGCAACCAGCCTTGCCTTATTCCTTGTAATTATGCCATCACTGTCAGTTTTGTTTCTGAATACCCACTTTGTACCAACAACAGATCTATTCTTTGGTCTTGGTACTATGGTCCAGACTTTGTTTCTTTCAAATTCATTCAACTCTTCCTGCATTGCTTGCACCCAATCAGCATCTTGAAGAGCTTCTTCCACTTTTTTTGGCTCATTCTGAGAGAGAAAAGAATTGTAAAGACACTCATTTGAAGTACCTGTTCTAGTTCTGACACCTGCATCAGGATTTCCAATTATCAAATCAGGTGTATGTGATTTTATCCACTTCCTTGCAGATGGAAGGTTTTCTCTAGAACTGGATGCTCCCCCATGATCCATGCTATCTTTATTTTCATTTTCTGATGCTCCCCCTGAAACTATGCTCTCTGAGTTGGATTCTTCAGTATTTAGATTTTCAGTACTATCTGAACTTGGCTTATCAGAACTTGATGAATCAGAACTTGAAGAGCCAGATGCATGTTCGGATGTTTCTTGAGATGTGGTAGGATCTTGAGTATGCTCCCCCTGCATAGGGGCATCTTCCTTTAACGTAGTCACCACAGTTTCAATAACATCAGAGTTTAATCCATCAGAGTTTGCAGTATCAGGACTTAGACTGTCAGGATTTTCAGTATCAGAATATGAGTCTTCATTTTCAAATCTCAGCTGATCATGGTCAATGAAATCTTTAAGACCAGTGATCTTCTTGTCATCAAAAGAGACATTGATAGATTCCATGACCACTTTTGTTCTCAAATTATAGACTCTGAAGGCTTTTATGGAAAGTGGATATCCAACAAAGATTCCTTCATCAGCTTTTAGATCAAACTTTGATAGCTGTTCAGGATGACTCTTGAGAACAAAACAATTGCATCCAAATACATGAAAATATTTCAGATTTGGCTTTTTTTTCTTCACCATCTCATATGGTATTTTTCCATGCTTGTTAATGAGTGTTGCATTTTGAGTAAAATAAGCAGTCTGCACAGCTTCAGCCCAGAAATAGGTTGGAAGCTTTGCTTCTTCAAGCATTGTACGTGCAGCTTCAATGAGAGTTCTATTCTTTCTTTCAACAACTCCATTTTGCTGTGGAGTACCAGGAGCAGAAAATTCCTGCTTTATTCCATGGCTTTTGCAGAACTCTTCCATTTTCAAATTCTTGAGCTCAGTGCCATTATCACTCCTTAAAATTTTCACAGAATCTTTGACCATTTTATCCAGCTGTTTGACATGATCAATCAAGATAGATGCAGTTTCACTTTTTGTGTGCAAGAAATACACCCATGTGTATCTGGTGAACTCATCCACTATGACCAACGCATACTTCTTCTTTGCAATAGACATGACATTTACTGGACCAAATAGATCAATATGTATAAGATGATAAGGCTCAAGAATTGATGAATCAGTCTTGCTCTTGAATGAAGATTTTCTTTGTTTGGCTTTCTGAAATGAATCACAAAGACCATCAGGAGCAAATACTGTGTTTGGCAATCCTCTCACAAGATCTTTCTTGACCAGTTCATTTATATTGTTGAAATTTAAATGAGAGAGTTTTTTATGCCAATTCCAGCTTTCTTCAATTGATGCTCTACTTAACAGACAGATTGGAGAGCCATCAGTACTTGTTGAAAGCTTAGCTTCATAAATGTTACCACGTCTGTATCCTTTCAGAACAACTTTGCCTTTAGATTTACTCACAATTTCACAGTGTTCTTCAAAGAAATCAACATGATAACCTCTGTCACAGATTTGACTTATACTCAGTAGGTTGTGTTTAAGTCCTGAGACCAGAGCTACTTGTTTAATTATGACATTTCCAAGATTGATATTGCCATATCCCAATGTTTTTCCAATATTGCCATCTCCATAAGAAACACTTGGGCCAGCTTTCTCCATAAAGTCTGATAGCAGGGCCTTATTTCCAGTCATATGTCCTGAACATCCACTTTCCAGAACTAGAATATTTTTCCTGTTGCCCTGCAATCACAAAGACCACTAATTATTAGTTTTAAGGACCCAGACTTGCTTGGATCCTTTGGCCTTATTAAGTTTGTTAACATTTGCAGCGGATTTAGCATCAGAGTTTATGTTAACATTTTTCTTAACAGAATTTACACCATCAGACTTTGAATCAGAATTTACACTAGAAGGAACAATGGAAACTTTCTTCAAAGAAGGTTTTATTTGATAATAATCATAGTACAAACTATGATATTCCTTACAAGTATAAATGGAATGCCATAAACTACCACAATGAAAACAAGGATTTTGTGGTTTGTATCTAACAGACTGACTCTTAACTCCTGATTTTGAAGGTAAGGAGTTAATATTCTTATTCTTCCTGCAAAAAGAAGCCAGATGGTTAGAACTTCCACAGTTATGACATGTTTTCCTAGGAGCATCAGGAACAGGTTTATAATCATTGCTTTTATTCACACCTTCCTTTCCATTCCTATTTTTCCTAGGTGATTTTACCTTGTTTGCATTCTTGACATCTTTCAGCTTATGCTTAAGCTGCTTCTTTGTCATTAAGCCTATGTTTACTTCAGCTGTCTTTTCCTGTTTTAGTTTGTCAGAAGTTAATTCCTCTTTAACTTCTAATTTCTCATTATCAGACTTTACAGTTATAAACTTAACAGGTTTTAACTTTGGCTTTTGCTTAACAACAGGCTTAATTTCTTCAGTTCCTTTATCATTCTTATTCTCTCCATAACCTAAGCCCTCTTTCCAATTTTCACTACTTAGCAAATTTTGAGTTGTTCTGCCAGAGTTAGTCCAAGTCCTGATCATCTCTCTTTCCTTTTCTAACTCAGTTTTTAGAGATTCATTCATTTTTAGCACTTCATCCCTAACATAAAAAGCATCATCTCTATCCTTCTGAGTTTGATGGAATATAACTAACTCTTTTTCTAAGAAATCATTTCTTTTCTTAAAAGCAAGATTTTCAGAAGTTAATCTTTCACATGTTAAGGTTTGATCTCTATAACTAACAAACATGGTTTTAAGATATCTTCTCAACTCATTAATATCATCAGTATGAAAAGTATAAGTAGTCTGAGGTACCTTTGTTTCAGCAGCTTCAGAACTGCTCTCAGCACTTTCTTTATCAGCATTTGCCATCAATGCATAGTTCTCCTCACTTTCAGAGTCTGAAGTGTCTGTCCAGCTTTTCTGCTTTGTGACAAGAGCCTTGCCTCTGTCACCCTTTACCTTCTTGCAGTCAGGAGATATATGGCCTTTCTCACCACAGTTATAGCATTTAACATTGGTGTAATCTCCTCTGTCAGACTTTCCTCCTCTGCCTTCAGATCTTCTGAAATTCTTCTTATCAGAACTTATGCTTTTTCTGGAAAACTTCTTTCCCTTCCTGAACTTCCTGTATGCAATCTTGGTGATTCCTTTCACCATAAGAGCACACAGCTTCATCATCTCCTCATCAGCATCAATCTCAGGCAAGCTTTCAGAATCTGAGTCATCATCACTCTCAGAACTTGATGACTCAGTATCAGACTTTATGAAAAGAGCTTTACCCTTGTCTTTCTTTGAGGAAGCTGCTTTGGGGAATTCTTCTTCAGCCTTAAGAGCAACTGTCCTTGACTTTCCTCCTTTCCTCTTGCTTCTTTGTTCCATCTCCAGCTCATGAGTCTTGAGCATTCCATAGATTTCGTCAAGAGTTGTTTCATCAAGATTGTAGTTGTCTCTTATTGTCGTTGCCTTCAAATCCCAGCATTCAGGAAGAGCTAACAGGAACTTAAGGTTTGAATCTTCAAGATCATACTCTTTATCAACCAATGACAAATCATTCAAAAGTTTGACAAATCTATCATATAAATCATTCAATGAGTCATTAGTCTTTGAGTCAAAGTGTTCATACTCTTGAGTGAGTATTGTCTTCCTGTTCTTCTTAATTGTGTCAGTTCCCTGACATCTTGTTTCCAGAGCATCCCATATCTCCTTAGCAGTCTTGCAGTTGATTACCCTGTTTGACATTACATTATCAATGGCACTATGCAGTAAGTGTCGTACCTTACCATCCTTAGCAATTGATGCTATGTCCTCAGCAGTATAATCACTCTTCTCCTTTGGTACGGTCATTGCTGCTTCACCTGCAACTGCAACAGCGAGTTTGGTTGGTTTGTGAGGACCTTCCTTGATTCTATCCAGGTATTCTGGATCTGTTGCTTCCAGGAACATGGTCATCCTTACCTTCCATATGGGATATTCAGATGGTCTCAGTATGGGGACTCTGATGGTCTCATACCGACTCTGAATTTGTGTCTTTGGTGGTTCCTCAGTTGTGGTAGGCTTAGTTGGAGTTTCTATGTCTGACATGATTGTGTTTGGATCTTTAACTGTATGTAAGTTAACAGATAGGCTCTGATACCAATTGTTAGGTCACACACACACTGTAGAGGGGGTGAATACAGTGTATAGTACACTCAAATCGAACTTTAAGAACTTAAGTAACAGAAAACAAACTTTATTGAAACAATAAACTCTGTTACAGTATGGAACTGTTACCTCTCAGTGATGAACAAATATCACGAGAGCTGCTAGGGTTACAATGAATAATCTTTTCTAATAATGATAACACTTATAGTGTAAACCCTATGTCTGTGTTTATATACTACACAGTTACAAGATAATCGCTAATTGATATGGAATATAATTCTGCTTCCTAAAATATATCAATCAGATATCTTTTCTTCCAAGTATTCCATTCTTCACGGAATTCCTTCTTCATGCATATCTCTTCTTATGTTTATCTCGATCTTCTTTCCTTTAATCAGCTACTGTCCTTATCTGATTGTCCTTCAGCACTTAAGTTCTGATATCTATCTTCTGATGATTATCTCCTGATAATATAAGTACTGATATCCTTAAGTCCTGACTTGCAGTATAAGTACTGATCAACAGTTAAGTACTGATTTATCCTGTTCACGTAAGATCTGAAAGCTAAACATAAAACATATTAGCCATGACATTATCAAATATATCTAACAATCCAGATGTTGGAGTCAGAACTAGACGTGCTACTCAAAATGAGTGTCTGTTCTCAGGATTTCTTTCTGAGATGGAACCTAAGAAGATTGAGGAAGCACTGACTGATCCAAATTGGGTGATTGCTATGCAAGATGAACTCAATCAATTTGAAAGTCAACAAGTCTGGAAACTGGTACCTAGACCTACACACAAGAAAGCTGTTGGTACTAGGTGGGTATTCAGGAATAAACTAGATGAAGATGGTGTGGTTACAAGAAACAAAGCAAGACTGGTAGCTAAAGGGTATTCTCAAGCTGAAGGCATTGATTATGATGAAACCTATGCTCCAGTGGCTAGACTAGAGGCCATCAGGATATTTTTGGCATTTGCAGCATTCTCTAACTTTAAAGTTTATCAAATGGATGTCAAGAGCGCCTTTCTGAATGGAAAGCTGGATGAAGAGGTATATGTAGAGCAACCTCCTGGTTTTGAAGATCCAGATCATTTGGATTTTGTCTTCTTTCTTTTCAAGGCTATCTATGGACTCAAACAGTCTCCGAGAAAATGGTATGACACTCTCTCTGAATTTCTTATTGAAAATAGCTTTATTAGAGGTGTCATAGACAAAACTCTCTTTTCTAAAAAACATAAGAATGATACTATATTAGTTCAAGTCTATGTGGATGATATAATATTTGGGTCTACTAATGATAATCTCTGTAAGAGATTTGCTAAGTTAATGCACAGCAAGTTTGAAATGAGCATGATGGGAGAGCTGAAGTTCTTTCTTGGATTACAAGTAAATCAAAGGTTAGATGGAACATTTATTTGTCAATCCAAGTATCTCAAGGAACTCCTCAAAAAGTACAATCTAGAGGATTCTGCATCAGCAAGGACTCCATCAACTACAGCTGTCAAGCTTGGACCATGTGAAAACTCTATTAAGGTAGATGTCATAAGCTACAGAGGTATAATTGGCTTGTTACTCTATCTTACTGCAAGTAGACCAGATATTATGTATGCTACATGCTTATGTGCAAGGTTCCAAGCGGATCCTAGAGATATTCATCTCGTTGCTGTTAAACGAATCTTAAGATATCTTAAGGGAACACTAAATCTAGGTATTTGGTACCCTAAAGAATCTGGTTTTAACCTTGTTGGATATACAGATTCAGATTATGCAGGAAGTGTTGTTGATAGGAAAAGCACCTCAGGGAGTTGTCAATTCCTAGGTAGCAGACTAGTCTCATGGTACAGCAAGAAACAGCAAACAGTTTCCAACTCAACGGCCGAGGCTGAATATATTGCTGCTGGAAGCTGCTGTGCTCAGATCTTGTGGATTAGGAACCAGCTATGAGACTATGGCTCTGTATTGAACAAAATTCCTATTTTATGTGACAATACAAGTGCAATAGTCATCACCGACAACCCTGTGCAGCACTCGAGGACAAAGCACATTGACATCAGGTATCATTTTATTAGAGAGCACGTCATGAATGGTACTGTTGAACTATTTTTTGTTCCAACAGAAGAACAAATAGCAGATATTTTCACTAAACCTCTTGATGAATCCACATTTACCAAATTAGTTGGTAAATTGGGTATGTTGAATAGCTTTAGTGATTAAACTTTTGAATATCTGAAATCTGTTCTTGAATGAATTTACAAATGAATTTTTCATAAATGAAAAATTCATTTGCAAATTCATTTTATCATTTTCCAAAATTTCCTGCTTATTTCTATGAAATTTATATTATCTTATCTGTTTTATTTACTCTACTTGTAAATTTCAAATATCTCAAAATATTTTATTTCTCTAAAAATATTTTTCTATGAATTTTATTTGCTAAAATTCAACAGAAATCTATTTTTGGAATAAAAATAATTAATTCTGAAATATTGTCTTTGTTTTTATAAATATTTTCTGTAAGTATATAATTGTCTTTCTACTGGAATGACAATCGGCAAGACAATTAAAATTGTCTTGCTGAAAATCATTTCAGTACATATATATATAAATATGAACATACTAATTCTGTTTATAATTGTTTTATTTCCAAAATGACAATCGGCAAGACAATTGAAATTGTCTTGCTGAAAGTCATTTCAGTATATAATTGTGTTATTTTGGTTATCAATATAGTTTTATACTGGCAAGACAATCGGTATGACTATCAATTGTCTTGCCAGTTATAAACCTTATATATATATATTTTTCTTTTATTTTATACTGGTATGACAATCGGTATGACTATCAGATTGTCATACCAGTTATATATATTTAGTGTTTATTAATTTTATTTCTTTTATGTTTTTTTCTGTCTGGTATGACAATCGGTATGACAATCCCGGATTGTCATACCAGTTATACTACTTAATCATTTTTGTGTCTGTTTTTTTTAATTTTCATCAGTTCAGTTCAATTTGTTTTTCAAATATCAACAGTCTCTCTCTCTCTCTCTCTCTCTCTCTCTCTCTCTCTCTCTCTCTCTCTCTCTCTCTCTCTCTCTCTCTCTCTCTCTCTCTCTCTCTCCTCTGTTCAATCAAATCAACAGTCACCATTGTTCCTCTTGCTCGAGTTTTTACTCAACACACTCTTCTGATATATACATACACTTGTATACATACAGAAGTGAAGTGCTGCCCAATTTTTTTTTATTATTTATTTCAGTTATTTCTATCAATTTTTTCTTTTTCCCCAAAACAATCTGATTGTTATTGTGTCTTGTGTTTTAGGTATTTCAATTGTTAGGTCACACACACACTGTAGAGGGGGTGAATACAGTGTATAGTACACTCAAATCGAACTTTAAGAACTTAAGTAACAGAAAACAAACTTTATTGAAACAATAAACTCTGTTACAGTATGGAACTGTTACCTCTCAGTGATGAACAAATATCACGAGAGCTGCTAGGGTTACAATGAATAATCTTTTCTAATAATGATAACACTTATAGTGTAAACCCTATGTCTGTGTTTATATACTACACAGTTACAAGATAATCGCTAATTGATATGGAATATAATTCTGCTTCCTAAAATATATCAATCAGATATCTTTTCTTCCAAGTATTCCATTCTTCACGGAATTCCTTCTTCATGCATATCTCTTCTTATGTTTATCTCGATCTTCTTTCCTTTAATCAGCTACTGTCCTTATCTGATTGTCCTTCAGCACTTAAGTTCTGATATCTATCTTCTGATGATTATCTCCTGATAATATAAGTACTGATATCCTTAAGTCCTGACTTGCAGTATAAGTACTGATCAACAGTTAAGTACTGATTTATCCTGTTCACGTAAGATCTGAAAGCTAAACATAAAATATATTAGCCATGACATTATCAAATATATCTAACAATCCAGATGTTGGAGTCAGAACTAGACGTGCTACTCAAAATGAGTGTTTGTTCTCAGGATTTCTTTCTGAGATGGAACCTAAGAAGATTGAGGAAGCACTGACTGATCCAAATTGGGTGATTGCTATGCAAGATGAACTCAATCAATTTGAAAGTCAACAAGTCTGGAAACTGGTACCTAGACCTACACACAAGAACGCTGTTGGTACTAGGTGGGTATTCAGGAATAAACTAGATGAAGATGGTGTGGTTACAAGAAACAAAGCAAGACTGGTAGCTAAAGGGTATTCTCAAGCTGAAGGCATTGATTATGATGAAACCTATGCTCCAGTGGCTAGACTAGAGGCCATCAGGATATTTTTGGCATTTGCAGCATTCTCTAACTTTAAAGTTTATCAAATGGATGTCAAGAGCGCCTTTCTGAATGGAAAGCTGGATGAAGAGGTATATGTAGAGCAACCTCCTGGTTTTGAAGATCCAGATCATTTGGATTTTGTCTTCTTTCTTTTCAAGGCTATCTATGGACTCAAACAGTCTCCGAGAAAATGGTATGACACTCTCTCTGAATTTCTTATTGAAAATAGCTTTATTAGAGGTGTCATAGACAAAACTCTCTTTTCTAAAAAACATAAGAATGATACTATATTAGTTCAAGTCTATGTGGATGATATAATATTTGGGTCTACTAATGATAATCTCTGTAAGAGATTTGCTAAGTTAATGCACAGCAAGTTTGAAATGAGCATGATGGGAGAGCTGAAGTTCTTTCTTGGATTACAAGTAAATCAAAGGTTAGATGGAACATTTATTTGTCAATCCAAGTATCTCAAGGAACTCCTCAAAAAGTACAATCTAGAGGATTCTGCATCAGCAAGGACTCCATCAACTACAGCTGTCAAGCTTGGACCATGTGAAAACTCTATTAAGGTAGATGTCATAAGCTACAGAGGTATGATTGGCTTGTTACTCTATCTTACTGCAAGTAGACCAGATATTATGTATGCTACATGCTTATGTGCAAGGTTCCAAGCGGATCCTAGAGATATTCATCTCGTTGCTGTTAAACGAATCTTAAGATATCTTAAGGGAACACTAAATCTAGGTATTTGGTACCCTAAAGAATCTGGTTTTAACCTTGTTGGATATACAGATTCAGATTATGCAGGAAGTGTTGTTGATAGGAAAAGCACCTCAGGGAGTTGTCAATTCCTAGGTAGCAGACTAGTCTCATGGTACAGCAAGAAACAGTAAACAGTTTCCAACTCAACGGCCGAGGCTGAATATATTGCTGCTGGAAGCTGCTGTGCTCAGATCTTGTGGATTAGGAACCAGCTATGAGACTATGGCTCTGTATTGAACAAAATTCCTATTTTATGTGACAATACAAGTGCAATAGTCATCACCGACAACCCTGTGCAGCACTCGAGGACAAAGCACATTGACATCAGGTATCATTTTATTAGAGAGCACGTCATGAATGGTACTGTTGAACTATTTTTTGTTCCAACAGAAGAACAAATAGCAGATATTTTCACTAAACCTCTTGATGAATCCACATTTACCAAATTAGTTGGTAAATTGGGTATGTTGAATAGCTTTAGTGATTAAACTTTTGAATATCTGAAATCTGTTCTTGAATGAATTTACAAATGAATTTTTCATAAATGAAAAATTCATTTGCAAATTCATTTTATCATTTTCCAAAATTTCCTGCTTATTTCTATGAAATTTATATTATCTTATCTGTTTTATTTACTCTACTTGTAAATTTCAAATATCTCAAAATATTTTATTTCTCTAAAAATATTTTTCTATGAATTTTATTTGCTAAAATTCAACAGAAATCTATTTTTGGAATAAAAATAATTAATTCTGAAATATTGTCTTTGTTTTTATAAATATTTTCTGTAAGTATATAATTGTCTTTCTACTGGAATGACAATCGGCAAGACAATTAAAATTGTCTTGCTGAAAATCATTTCAGTACATATATATATAAATATGAACATACTAATTCTGTTTATAATTGTTTTATTTCCAAAATGACAATCGGCAAGACAATTGAAATTGTCTTGCTGAAAGTCATTTCAGTATATAATTGTGTTATTTTGGTTATCAATATAGTTTTATACTGGCAAGACAATCGGTATGACTATCAATTGTCTTGCCAGTTATAAACCTTATATATATATATTTTTCTTTTATTTTATACTGGTATGACAATCGGTATGACTATCAGATTGTCATACCAGTTATATATATTTAGTGTTTATTAATTTTATTTCTTTTATGTTTTTTTTCTGTCTGGTATGACAATCGGTATGACAATCCCGGATTGTCATACCAGTTATACTACTTAATCATTTTTGTGTCTGTTTTTTTTAATTTTCATCAGTTCAGTTCAATTTGTTTTTCAAATATCAACAGTCTCTCTCTCTCTCTCTCTCTCTCTCTCTCTCTCTCTCTCTCTCTCTCTCTCTCTCTCTCTCTCTCTCTCTCTCCTCTGTTCAATCAAATCAACAGTCACCATTGTTCCTCTTGCTCGAGTTTTTACTCAGCACACTCTTCTGATATATACATACACTTGTATACATACAGAAGTGAAGTGCTGCCCAATTTTTTTTTATTATTTATTTCAGTTATTTCTATCAATTTTTTCTTTTTCCCCAAAACAATCTGATTGTTATTGTGTCTTGTGTTTTAGGTATTTCAATTTGGTTTTGTGTATTGTGAGTTTTTCAGATCTGTTATTGCGAATTAAGAATTTTAACGAGATACATTACTTTCTAAATTTTTCGATTATAATTGATTTAATTCGAATTATTAAACTAATTTAATTAATTCGAATTTTCTTAATATTATTCTTAAAATTCTGAAAGTGTGTGTCTTATTATTATTTTTAAATGGCTCTCAATTTCCAAATTGTTTCGCATAATCTTGTTGGTTATTTTAATCCAAATAAATGTGATGTAGAAAAATTTAAGCCGTGGATTAGATTTTTAAATGACCATTCGATTGTTAGCTCTGCTATTAAATCAAATGTGATTTTAAATGTTGATCTGCTAAGACTGATTTGCACAACCTCTACTGTGGCCGATGATTTTAAATCGTTTTCATTCACCGTGGCAAACACACAGTATGTGGTTGATGAAAAAGTCGTCAATCGAGCTTTAAATTTTCCTATGGACAATTTCTGTAATTTGCCCTCTGAAAATGATATTTCAAACTTTTTCCATGCTATTCACTATCAGGGGGTGATCAATTTAACCAAACTTTCAAAATCCAATTTGGTGTCTGAATGGGACATTTTCTTCGATACTCTTTCTAAAGTGTTTGCCAACTGCACTAAATCCAACTTTCACAACATCACTTCCACTCTGCAGTATATTGGTCTTGCGGTTGTTTTCAATCAAAGGATCAATTTTGGCAAACTACTTTTATCCATTCTCTTGAGACGTCTCACTACTGCTTTACGTGATCATTCTACAAATCGTAGGGTCTCGTGTTACTATGCTCGTTTTCTCATGCTTATAGCAGATCATCTTCTCACATCTGAGCACAAAGCCCTTTTTGCTAACTCCGCAGTAACTGAACCCCCTCCTGTAAGCAAAAAGATTTACACCCGCCAAGACACAACTTTCAAATTTATGCAAGTTCCAGTACTTGTATCTGCTTTCATGGCCACTTATATTCCCTTACCTATTTTCAATCTTCCCGGTCATGAACAACAAGCTCAACCTCCAGTAGTTCAAGCCACCCAGGCTCCTCCAACATCAGATGCTCTTCCATTACAGGTAGTAATTCCTCACTCTCACTCCATTCCTACTTCTATTGAAAGACCCCCAGTGGTTGATAGGAATGACCATGAAGTTGTAGAACCACAGCTTCAATCCCAGGTCATAGAGCCAAACGTAGAGTCACAACCTATCCCAACCTCTCCCCCACTGTCTAAAATGTTACCCAGAAGGTTAATAGGAAGTAGTGTATTGGTGGATGTGAATGAACCCTCAGCTCTGCCTCCTCCGAAGAAAAGAAGAACATTTACTGAGGCATCTGAAAGCCCATCCTTGTCCTCCCAACAGGACATGGACTTTGAAATGGCCACTGAACAGTTACTAGAAACATCCTCTCAACAGGATGAATCTATTGAAATTCGTCATAGGGCCATGGCATCTTGTACTGATTCAAGCACAATTCCATTACTCATAATGGAACCATTCATACCCGTAGATGATACTCAGGACACGGAGCGAGGAGTGCACATAGAGTCTATTATAGTGCCTGCCATAGTTACGGCAGAAGAGCAGTCACATGCTTCTGAGGGAAAATCTGACTCTCAGCCACCTTTAATAGAGTCATTTTCTCCCCTCCCAGATCCAACACCTCTGGCTCCCTCACGGGATTCTCCACTCGCAGATTTATCTGGAGAAAGTGGAGGACAACTCGGTCAATCTATCCCTGAAGCAATTCAGACATCTATTTCACATGAAATGATAGGTTTGACTGAGGATCGGGACTCGCGAATTCCCATTGCACCACCACTGACCTCTCTTGAAGAGGCTAGGGTGATTTTAATTGCAGGTACA
This sequence comes from Apium graveolens, assembly GCF_009905375.1. NCBI lineage: Eukaryota > Viridiplantae > Streptophyta > Magnoliopsida > Apiales > Apiaceae > Apium > Apium graveolens. Next base: position 15,677 of record NW_027420023.1, read on the forward strand.
GAAGAACAGCAACAGGAAGACTCCTCACAAGCAATTATATTGAGAGAAACACAAGCACGTGAGGTGAGTGAACCAAACACGAGTGAAATTCAGGTGAGAGCACACACAAACACAGACACTGAAAACCTGTTAGCTCAAATTGCTGCTTTAAAAGAAGAAATTGCTAAAAGCCAAGCTGAAGCTCAAACATTCAAAGCACAAGTGGTTGAACGATCTTCTTCTTCCACCTCTGTCAACAATCAGCTGGCACTCATCAGGAATGATATCTTAGATCTCAAGACCACTGTCATACCAAAGCTCAATTCCATTCAGGAAACTCCAACTTTATCAGCTGATGACATTTCTAACTTCTGCTCTCTACATACAAGAATGACTTCTCTTGAAGACTTGGTTGAAATGAATCATTCACTGGACTCCTCCAGATTTCTAAAAATAGAAACGGGCATGGAACATCTTAATGAAGGGATGAAACACTTGTATTTCATGATCAAGAATTCTCACTGGCCTAATGAAGAAAAAAGAACTTACTTTGAAGGGCCGTCTGGTGGAGGCTCAGGCTCTGGAGGTGATGGAGGATATGGAGGTTCTAAAGGAAAGTCGGTAGAGGATCCCTCAACTAAGGGGGAGAAGAAAGGGAGTAGTGGAAAGGGAAAAGAAAAAGATACCTCTACTGGAGACAAAGAAAAGGCTGATGATGTCTACTACAGTGGAGAACAGGATGACTTTGATATTTTTGACATTCCCACTGGACCATTCTTGGAAGATAAAGATGGTTTATTTGAAGGTGAAGAGGAAAGTGATTTTGGAGAATGGGAAGAGGAAGCTACAGTGGATCCTATCTTTGAGAAAGAGTTTCAGCAGCAGCAGTCAGAGATCAAAAGAAAAGAAGCTGAACTCAAAAAGGTCTCCCAGATCATTGACATGAGGAAAGACATACAAAGAATAGAAACTCTTCAAAAGCAACGTCTTCATGACATTAAGGCTCAAGAAAGGAGAAGAGATGCCAGACTGAAGATTGGTGAAAAATGGGATGAACCTAGGAGAGTACTTGATATGCCTCAGCTAAGCACTAACAATGATAGGCAGTTCCTACATCTTCTTGACAAGCTGGAAATCTCAAATCCTAACAATGACATGTACATGATGCTATCAAGACTAAAGTCTCAAGGATCACAGCTGCTTTTGACAGATCCCTAAATGAGATGAGCATTTTTGTATATTGTCAGAGTGAAGGATCTTTCAAGGTGTCACTTCATCTGTTTGAGAATCGTTCTTTGTCAGAGATTTGGGTTCTTCTCAACAAAGTAAAAAGAAGCTCAGAATTGAATGAAGTTCTTCGAGAAAGGCTTAAAGAGTTTGCCAGCAGGGCTAGTCCTCAAGTGGTCAACAATCCCCATCAGGTGAGATTCTTTAATTCTGATTATCTTCAAATCTGTCAGCTAGATACACAATCTCTTAAAGACTACTCAGCTAAGCATCTGGTCTGGATGGAACATCATTTAAGAACTGCTGGATACTCATCCCTGTTGAAGACTCAAGCTGCTGATTTGGTTCAAGCTTATTATGAAAAGAATATTAAAAGGTACAATCAGTTCAAGAATAAGCTGAAGTCAGTTGGAGTTCAACCAGTCAGACCAGCAAGCTTCACTTCAGAAAAGGATCGTGTCTTTGACAAGGAGTTGCTTCAAGATTTAGAAGAAGGTGAAGTCAGAAGAGAAGACAACTGAATTCAATTAGCACAAAACTCAATGTAATATGATTAGAGCTTTATGAATCAAGATAGACTAATGTAGTTATATGTTCAGGCTAGAGGAACATCTATCTTGTATTCACTTGTAAATTTCTTTTAGAATCTGGAAAATATTAAATATAATCCAGAACTTTTCTGCTATTTACTTTGCATTACTGTTTATATATTTTTCTTATTTGTTAGTTGAGTTATCCTCTAGGTATTTGTTGTTATTGTCTAACAAGCAAATAGGGGGAGATTGAAAGGCATATGTTATAGCCTATTTGTTTATTCGAGGATTTAACTCAACTCAAATAAGAATGTAATAAGTAAATAGTGGATCTATCGTCAGAGAGATCTCACAAAGTAACATCTGTCAAAGGGTTAAGAAACATTATTCATCTACAGACTTGAAGACTTAATTCACTGGAAGAAGCTCAAGAAATTGATCAAGCCTCAGTGATATAAATCAAGATTGTGGATTTAATCAAGTGACAGAGATCTCGTCAGGGTATCAATTTATTACAAGGATTTAGTCTGAAGAAAATCAAGAGTATCAAGGTCAAGGCTTGAAGAAACGTCATGGAAGTTAGTCACTCATGAACCAGACAGTACATCGAGTGTCAACATTGAAGTGGTGGAATTGATTCATAATTGACAGTGATTTTCAGAAGAATGGTTGCTGCTCAAGATTAGTATTAATTCTCTATTAATTAATTAAGTCATATAATTTAATTAAGAAAATAAATTATATCTGCAAAGATTAATTTATTGATTAATTGAATTAAATGATTAATTAATTCAGAATTAATATTAAGGATTTTCAGAATTTTTATTAGATTAATATCTATTAATAATTCAGTAAGACAATATGATTTGAACTACTATGACAATCGGTATGACAATTGATAGTCATACCGAAAGTCTTGCTAGTTCATTCTGATTGTCTTGCTAGCTATTGGGATTGTCTTGCTAGTTCAAAATGATAGTCTCACCGAAAGTCCTACCAGTTCAAATGGATTGTCATGCCAGTTCATTTGATTGTCTTGCTGAAAGTCTTGCTGATTCAACTGGATTGTTTTGTTTACTTAAACAACAGATAGCAGATCATTTTCAACAGAACACACAAGTCAAGAACACAACAGAAACAAAAGTAAAAACATTTTATTTTTCATCTGCTTTATTCAAGATCAAAATTCTAGATTGTAAAGTTAAAATCCAAACCACTAGAATTATTTATCTTGTTCTTGTGTAACAATCTAGCGGATCAAAATCCCTAGAACTTAATCTCAAATCGCATTTAGCATTTGATTCTAATTATTGCAAAAATAGAAAAAGTTCATGTCGAATTTATTCTAGATTTGTAATAATTGATTTGAGATTTATCCCTTGTAACAGATACCGTTGTTGTAACACCTTTCAAGTTTAATAAAAGTTTTATTTAACTTGAATTTTGTTTCACCTTTTTATTCCGCATTTTATTCGATTAAACGGTATTGTTTGTATTCAACCCCCCTTCTACAAACATATTGGGACCTAACAAAGTGGAAGAAACTCTTCAAGATGTTGACTAGATTACAACAATATAAGAGAAGCTTAATATAAACAAATCAAAGTGTGGTATCTTCTCTATGAATCAGTTTTTGTTAAACTCTGATAAGTAAATTAAACTCTAATGCCATATACACATGCTTAATATTTCGTGATTTGTAATTACTAATATAGTATACATGTTAAACTCTGATTATGTGTCTAAATACTGATAATGGTTAATCATTGACTGACTATTATATCCTGATAATGTTTTGAATTTATTCAAAATAAATATTTAATCAATATTTTACTAAAAAGTGAGTAAGTGGATAAGTAATTATTAATTGATTACTTGTGGTAACTAATGACGTGAGTATCTGTAAAAATGATTGATTATCTGTTTTATATTGGTAAAAGGAGTTTAGTAAAAGGGACTTTGCTTTTTGCCTAGATTCACGTAAAATCATGCATGCGTTAGTAATTATCACAGTATTAATTATTACGCGGTAAACTGAGAGTCTCTTCCATTCCCCTTTCTCTTCTATATAAACATGAAATTTATCTCTCAAATCATCCACTCTACGCTAAACACAACTCTTCATCTTCTTCTTCTCAAACCCAAATTCATGGATCAAAATAAATTTTATACTAGAAATAATATAGTATATCTCCCCATCTTCAACATGGTGGATAACATGATGTACTTTGACCCATTTGGACTTCAAGTCCAAATCATTGGTCAAGTCTTTCATCCCACTGCAGTTCCTGATTCAATTCATGATCATCTTTCGTGGGATGATCAACTCGAACTCTACTTCTTTACAAGTGAAGTTCTTCTCGAAGAAGAAAGGTGGGATGAGTTGGCAGAGCGTCAACGTCTGGTAGCTCTTGAGTTGCAAGAGAATATAATTTCTCTTGCAGGCTCCATGTCTCGCATCTTCTACCTCTGAGCGACGAAGATGGAGAAGTCTACAAAGAAGAGGAAGATTGAGTAGTTCTAGCTTTTAGGAGTTAAGATTATTTGATAAATTATATTTTATATTCATCTTCCTTTTATGAATGAAAATATCTTTCTGTCTCTTTAAAAATATTATGCATGATTAATAGTTTCTCTGTTCTTAAGCACTTTATTCATTGTGACTATTCATCTTCTGTTTTGAAATGCATGTTTAATATTAATTTTTTGATAATGCATGTTCAATTGATTTCTACTTGAGTTATTATGACAACAGAAGAACATATACAAATATGAAGGAGTAACTGGTGTCACAGAATTGATTAAGGAAAGGTTTAATAAAATCTCTTGAAAAATATGTTACTTGGGTATTTTTGTCTAACAAAATACCTAAATAGGCACTTTTAGTTAAAAAAATAAACACTATGGAACATGACACATCCAATCCTTTTCCTAACCACAGTGTTCATTTTTCCTTAAATCAAAACACTTAACACCTCGGGTGCCTCCCAAAAGACACATGTTGTAAAAACAAAGTATTGGCCAAGAAGGCTACAATTCCTGGTGTAGATAAGTCAAAAATTGAAGTAAAAAAAGTTCCTCATTCTTCTAAATCTTCAGAATTTATCAAGAGGAAACTTGTACTTGCTGGATTAGAATCAGATTCAGATGAGGACAATGCTATCTTATCTTCTAAATTTCCAAACCTTTCATCTGATTCTTCTCCAAGAACAGTTGTACTACCAACTGAGCATGACACAACTACTGATGTTGTTCAAAGTACCAGAAGTATTAATGTTGGCACAAGCCCAATGCCAAAAAAAAGAAGATTGGTCAAAACTTACTACAATCAGAACTTGTTCAAGATAAAATATGATATTGCTGAGGAGACACATGGGGCATTTTCATCAAATCCTGATGCACCTATAAATTTATCCGACTCTCCTGTTAAGCAGCAAAGCAAGAGATCAAGGGAGATCTCTCATGAGCAAGTTGAAGATAGTGTCAAGAGGCTACAAGGGAAAGGTCTTTTCCCTGTATCAAGCACACAAGAACCCGTATCTCAAAGGGATACAACAACTACAACTCCTGATCCAATCACACAAGAACCTGCACCTCAAAGTTGTGCAGCAGATATTGAAGAACAAGAGCCTTTGAATGAAAAGTTCATTCAACAATGGCATGATGAAGAAACTGCCTGAGTTCATGCAGAAGTTTCTCAAGTCAATAACTTCGGTAGGCAATTTGATCCTGGAAAATTCAGTCAGACAACTGCTTTTTAAGAAGAGCCTGCTCAGGAGTCAAATACTGCAAATGTGGGGAAGAGCACACAAGAACCTAGGTGTCAAAGTCATCTAGCAACTCCTGATTCTCCAGCCACACAAGAACGATTACATCAAAGTTGTAATGAAGGCTTCACTCATACTACAGTTACTCTGGTAATAAATGTTAAAGGCAGAGTTCACCCATTACCACCATCTATTGATATCTTATCAGTTCCTCCACTGAATGTCTGCAAAGAAGCTGAATCTTCAGATTCACAAGGTATAAATATTGATTTTACTTTATCAGCATTTACTTTAAATACTGATTTTATCTTATTAGCATTTATTATGCATGTTATAAATCCTGTTGGAATGATTATCTCTAGACCTTATTAAAGGACCACCTCTAGTTGTATGACCACATACCACCTTTCTTTAGCCACCTCTTATTTCTGTAGGAAAAATTATCTGAGCCTTTTCTGTGAGTTGTGTGAAAAGATTTAGAGAAAAACAGAATTAAAGAGAGGCAAGATCCTTCCTGGAAAAAGTAGACGTAGATGAGGGTCAGGATTTAGTAATCCTTGTGAGGAAACTCTAACTATTGAAAGTTATGAGTTGTGTGGTGTGACGAGTAGTGAGACTACTTTAAAAGAACATAGAGATTAAGTATTACTTATTATATTTTGCAGGTGCACCTAGTACAAAAGAAATAGCTGCTGAACAACAGTCTGTTGACCCTCGGTTAAACTCTGATATACCAAGTGCTTCTCCCTATAGGTCTAAGTACTGATACTTTCCTGCAGTCCATTCACTCTACAATTCCATCACCTGAAATTCTCCCTATTATTTGATAAGTGGCATTTATATCCACTTAGAACGCTTAGTAAAGGCTCTAATTGGTGTTTTGTACTCAATTTACTTGTGTTTTTGATGTGTTTTTGTAGTATTTTCATTTCAAGGCATAATTGAAAGAAGGATTGGATGGTGCATGATTTATGCTTAGAAGAGTGTTAGGATGGAGCCTCGGTCGAATGCGCGAAAGGAACCATCAATTAAAGTCAAGAAAATAAGAAAATCAAGTTTTTCCAGAAGACCGGGTGGCCTCGCTGCGCTTGGGAGTGGCCGCGCTCGTTTGGCAGAAGCTCAGGGCGGCCCCGCTGGATTTGGGAGCAGTCGCGCTAGGTCGAATTTCCATAATCCAGTTTCTACTTCAATTTTGAGCATTTGAAGGCCCGGGTCGTCCAGAAGTCTATATATATAAATAAAAAGATGTTTTTCATATAGAAGAGGAAGAAGATAGCAGCAAAAAGACCTAATAACACAATACAACGAAGGAGAAGAAGATCTTATTTTTACTTGTGATTATTTGCTTAAGTTGTAATCTTGGATGCTTGTTTTCTTTGTTGTTTAAACTTAATACTCTTGTTAACCTACTTTGTTATTATTATTCAGTTTATAAAGACCTAGTTTATCTTAGTTTATTTACCATGCTTTCATTGGAACCCATGGTGACGATGAGTTCGATTATGAACTAATCGTTGTCATGGGGTTCTAACGGATTTACTTATGGCTTTCTATAGTTAATTGTTTTGATATCCAAGTGTGTGGTGATTGTATTATATCCAAGTATTGGTTGTGCTTATTCGTCTTATGTGATAGCGTGTTAATCTCTATTTAAGCGATATTGAATATAGAGGTTTAGAACTTGTCATGCTATCATAGGTTCATGTATAATTGTAATACATGATTCGTGGGTAATTTTAACCATCTTAATTGCCCTATGTAATCACAATAAATAACTTGCGCATTAAACCTTTATGTTATCAAATTCTATAGACATATAGGGTCTCAACATAATTGGTGTCTATTCAGCTTCTATCTCTTTTGTGGATGTCTAGTAGTAGGGTATTCGTACAACGAAAGTTGGCGTTTACTAGTTTCATGTTATATGATTAGTTGTCATCACCATTGCATGCTGAGGTTAAGAACAATGACTTTAAATGAAGTATTTAATGAAGTTATAATCCCATGTTTGTCTCATATAGTTAATTCAATCACTTTTATTCTTAGTTAATTGCATGTTAGTTGAATCTTAGTTATAAATATCTCGACTTGTTATTGTCTTAGCATTGAGCAATAGTTATACCATTGTTGCATAAGTGCATAATCTTAAGTTAACTAAAAAGAGACTCTGTGGGTACAAATCTGATTTATATCTTATACTACTTACGAACGCGTATACTTGCGTGTAATTTTAGCGCGTGTTTTTGTCCTAACAAGTTTTTTGTGCCGCTGTCGGGGACTCGGTGTTAATTTTTAGTTTATGTGCATGACATCAGTGGTCGTTAAAGTTCATTGACTCGGATATTTTACTTACTTTTTTTGCTTATTGGTGTTTCAGGTACTCTAGAGGGCGTGTATGCGAACATGTTCTCAATCTTGTAAGGAAGCACTGGAAGAAGTTGAAGTAGTTGAGGAAGTTTTTGAAGAAGTTGAGAAAGTTGAAGAAGAAACTATTATTGTAATGGGAGAACCAGTAGCAAATCCGAAAGCTTTGATGGATTATTCTCAGCCGAAGATCAATGATATTCAGTCTAGTACTATCCGACCAGCCATCGTGGCTATTACTTTTGAAATCAAATCAAGCACGACTCAGACGGTGCAGAATTCGGTCCAGTTTGGGGGTTCTCCAACGGAAGATCCCAACATGCACTTGCGAGATTTCATCGAAATCTATGACATTTTCAAGTTCAACAATGTGTCTGAAGATGCTATAAAGCTTAGGCTTTTCCCATTCTCTCTAAGGGATAAGGCTAAGTATTGGTTGCATTCTCTACCACCAGGATCTATTACTACTTGGGAAGATCTTGCTCTGAATTTTCTTACAAAATTCTTCCCTATGGCAAAGACAGCTGCAATCAGGAACGCTCTTACTCAATTTATGCAGCAATCGGGAAAATCTTTGTGTGAAGCTTGGGAGCATTATAAGGAGATGCTTAGGAAGTGTCCTCATCATGGGATGCCTGAATGGATGATCACCAACTACTTTTATAATGGTTTGGGAGCACAGTCTAGACCCATGCTCGATGCAGCATCAGGTGGAGCCTTATGGGATAAGAGCTACGATGAAGCTTATGAGTTGATTGAACTAAGGGCTGCTAATGAAGACTAGAACCCAAATCAGAGACTACCTCAAGGCAAGGTAGCAGGAATTCTGGAGGTGGATATAGCTACTGCTATAACTGCTCAGCTTAAGGCTTTAACGATGAAGGTGGATTCTTTGGCTAATTATGGAGTTAATCAAATCGTGAGTGTCTGTGAGCTTTGTGCTGGTACGCATGAGACGGAGCAATATGCTATTTCTAGTGAATCAGCTCAGTTTGTGAGCAACTTTCAGGGTCGCAGCAACCAGTTCCAGCCACTTATCATCCTAACAACCAAAATCATCATAACTTCAGCTGGAGCAACAATCAGAATGCGGTACAACAGCCTTATCAGCAGTATGCAGCAAAGCAATTTAACCCTCCTGGTTTTCAACAATCGCAATATGCACCAAGACAACAACTCCAACTTCAATAACTACCATATGGAAGTACAAGTCAATCTAATGAAAAATCTGAATTGGAGGAGTTGAGGCTCATGTGCAAGAGCCAAGCGGTTTCTATTAAGACCTTGGAGAATCAAATTGGGCACATTGTCAATGCCTTGTTAAATTGACAACCTGGTACACTCCCTAGTGACACGGAAGTTCCAGGCAAGAGGGAAGCTAAGGAGCAGGTCAAGGCAATTACATTGAGGTCTGGGAAGGTTGCAAATCCTGAAAAATCTCAAGTTTCAGAATCTGAAGTTGTGGCTGAAGAAGATGTGCAGAAGGAAGCAGAAGTGGAATTAAAGAAGAAAATTGTGGAACACGCTAAAGGATCTACCCTTCCAGTGAAGGAAGAGAATGATCAATGCTAATCCACTTATGCTAGTTCAGGAATCTCTGGCCAGAGTGAATGGAATTAGAAAGGAGTTTCTAGTTCGTATTAATTAGAACTAAGCATAGAGAATGGGAAAGCATATTGTAATAACCCCAATTTTTGGAAATTTTTGAAACCCTTATGAATAGTGATTTTGCAGATTATGCTGAATGAGAAAACTTTTCATGCCACACTATGTAGGGGTTCTGTTATTGATCTTCTGGGATATTATTAGTACTCTATGTGGTATATAAGTGTATATAAAGATCGTCAGAATCCAATTCCGAACACTTTGATTTTCCCGGAAATCCACTAGATACGGAAAGAATTGAGTATAAGGTAACATGATAAAAAAGATATAAATTAAAGGATTATAAGAGAGGATCATAAAAGGAATACAATATATTGAGAAAGGTTAAGGGAACCTAAGTAATAAGATCCCGGGTATGATCCCTCAAACGATAAACGAAAACGAAAGTTAAGCAAACCGTATAACAGATCAGCGGTCATTAGGCAAATAATTAGAAGCTAATCAAAGAGATTAGAGGGGATGATGTCATCCAACCAATGAGAAGAGGACAAAGAGGGGAGGATGACATCACATGATGACATAAGCATGACATAGGGAGGAAGGAGGTGTGGTTGGTTTTTAACCACACAATTTTCAAGGTTAATAAGGTAATTAACCAAAAACAAATCAAAAACAACCAACCAAAGAATCAAATCAAAGCAAAAACACAAAAAAATCTCTCTTTCTCCAAGCTTGCTCTCGGCTTTTCTTCTTTTTCAAAGAAGAAATTTCCAAAAATCAAGTTCCAAGCATTGTTAAATCACAAGGTAATTGTCTAAGGTTCCTTGTACATAGATATGGATATGCTATAAGTTTAAGCTCCTAATTCCTTCACAATCTCTTCCAATAAATCAAGGAAGAAGATGGTGAATAGTAACCTTCAAGAAATAACTTTAGTTTTCTTGAATTTTTATGAAAGATTAAGGTTATACAAGCAAGGATCAAGGTTCTTTAGGCATTCAAAGCTCTTGTGTTGTGTTAAGAAGCTTCAAGAAAGGTATAATCTCTTAACCAAGCTTTGTTATTGAATGTTAAGAGCATAATATGAGTATTATAGTCCATGAGAGGCTTGATGGTTGTGTGTGTAGAGATTAGTTGGTTTTGGGATGTTTTTGGAGTTGTAAATCTAGGTTGTTGATTAATGAACTTAAGTGTAGTTTAAATTCATGATAAAGAATAGTATAAATTGTTAATGTTGAGTTGTTGGGGCTGTTAGGATGTGGTATGGATGGAGTTTGGATTGGGATGTGATTGTGGCTTGATTATGGGTTGAATTGGAAGGGTATAAAATTGGGAAATCGCGAAAACATAGTCGTCGTAATGTCCGATTTACTTTAGACTGCTTTTGTTCATAACATTAGGACCCGAGAACCCCCTGCTAGATTATGACCATTTCCATGTTTAGATATTTCATGTTACGAGCTTCGTTTTGATATGTAGTTCGTTTGATTCCGATGTACGGTTTAGGAGAAACGGCCATTTTAAGTAACGACGTTTCGCGAACGAACCCTTACCCCTCGGCTTACTTTGAAACATAGGTTAAAGACCTTAAAGGACTAACTGAAGTATGAAACATTTATGTAAGGTGTAATAGGCAGTTGGTCAGACACTCGCGAAGGAATCGCCTTAAAACTCATAATGGGTAATTTATTAAAAATGGTGGAGCCGAGGGTACTCGAGCGACTTAAGTAAATCGTTAAGCGCAAAACGAGCGTTAGAGTCTGAGTTGGTTAGAGTATAGATTTACAAGTGACTTTGGTTTAATTCCAACTTACTTGTTGCTTATAGGTTACCAGACTCGTCCCGAGCCATTCGTAACCCCCAGTCGCTCAGGCAAGTTTTCTACCCGTTATACTGTTGTTGTGATGTATATATGTATATGCATTATCTTGTGATAGATGCATGTTGGTTAATTAGCAAATTTTGCGATATATTGAAGAATGTTGATATGGTATATATATGCATGCCTATTTCGTATTCTTGCCATATATATCTGTTGGTTCAGTTAATAATACTTATGCTAGAGAATAGCGGTAATTTGCATATACCCTTAGTATAGGGACCCAAAGGAGAAAACATTTTCTAAAACCGGGAGTCGAGGATCCCGAGTAGATTTTATATATATATATATTTATATATATATATGGTTATAGTTTTCAAAACTATTAATCGAATAAGGTTTATTCGATAACTTTATTTTATTAATGAATATTATCTTGAATATTCATTCGAGGACTTATGACTCCTTTATATTATTTATTGAATATTACTTGGATATTCATTTGAGGATGTATGACTCCTTTATTTTATTTAATGAATATTATTTATAATATTCATTCGAGGTATTATGACTCCGCTTATTATTTATTAATATTCTTTATTTTATTAAAAAATAAGGTGTCGATAATCAAACTCACTTTTGATTATTCAAATAAAGATAGTACTTTCGTATAGGTATATCTTTGGTTATTTAATATTCATTTCAAGTATAAGTTTTAAAAGTTCTACTTCAATTATTTTTATAAAGATTATTCTTTATGGGAATATTATTTAAATAATAATATTCAGATATTTTCTAATATATTGGGACTGATTTACCTTGTTAAATCAGCATCACTCCAAACATTCTTAAAAATGTTTTGCGAGTCTTCAAAATGATTTTTAAAAGTTAGAGCGGATCCCAAAACTCATTTTTATATTTAAGATCCTCCTTTCGAAGGGGATTTAAATACTCGCTCAAAACCTGAGGGATCCGGCTCTGTGGTGTGTTTTATACTCGCAACAAGGTTGTTGTTTTGATAAATGAATTGATTACTTACCCAACACTCGGGAAGTAAAATTCTTGGAACAAGTTAATCCATTAACAGGCATCGCCTGGGAAATATCGGTGAGTTTTCCTTTCCAACTAGATACGACTTCTTGGTGGAGCCGTATCAACAAGTTTCTACTTGGGGAAAGGGGGAATGAGCTTTACGTTTCAGAGTCATGGATTTCATCTGAACTAGGAGTGGCGTAAGTGGTCGAGTGGCGCCAGCCCAGCTTTATTATATTGGCCCAAATGGCCTGGAAGTTCCGCTAAGGCGGTCCATTCCTTAGGAGTTCAGTGTTCGGTTGACAAGTAAATCCGACAGGTTCTCCTCTATATGTAGAAAATGGTGGGGTTGTACTACTACGACTGATCATCGTAAGTGGTCTTCCTGGCGCGGCAAACTCCCGTAATGAGTTCATCATCCAATTGGATATTTCTGCAACACTACCCAGAGCACTTCGATAGAAAGGCTACGGTTGGGCGATTGTTGAGTGTTGGCAGGGTCAAGTTTTCAAAATGATGTTTGCATCAAATGAAGTATCTCATAACTTTATTTTATTTTGATGATATTTTAAAAGATTTAATCTATTCAAATCTGGTCTTGTAGTCTCATCTATGTTATGAACTTTTGAAACTAATTATAACTTGAACGGTGGTAGTTCAAGTAGTATCTGGAAAATATATAAGTATATTGGAGTACCTTGTAACTTCACCGTTTTAAACTTATATCTAGTTAATGATTATCTTATGCATGACAAAGATTTTCAGAAAAACGTTGAGACAAGGTTAGATATATGAGATCACCTTGCAACGATATTTTTATACAGTTATAAACTGGAACTCTGTGTATATTATGCATGGAAGAGGACTTCCAAGATTTTGAAAAGTATATATGTATATATTGAATATTTGCGACTTCATCGCATTAAGATATCAAACTTGGTTCATTTCTTTTGACCAAGACTTTCATGAGTACTATGAGAAGGCTCATATATTGTAAATTATTATACATATTATTTTGGTGGGCTTGCTGCTCACCCTTGCTTTCTTCTTTCATCACACAACATCAGATAGACAAGATGAACAGGACCAAGCTCCCAATTCGCTAGCGGATAGGAAACGTTCCGCAGTTTCCTATAGGCGTTGATGTCGCTGTAGCTGAGTTAGGAACTACCAATAGGCTAGGCTTTCAACTTTTGATGTATCAGATTATGTATATTTATGAATTGTAATAATGGCAAAGAAATGTAAATTTATTCAGAAAACCTTTTAAGGTGTATTGGCAGATAATTGTGGAATAAAATGACTTGTGATTATTTTTGGATGTTCATCTCTGAGACTATAACGTGTGGTATGTGTGTTTATTGTGGGGTCACAGTACAGATTAGTTGATTAATTATTAAGATTGGGTGTTATTAAGGGAAATGGAACTCGTGACAACCCGGATCCCCGACCCCGGATTTGGGGGTGTTACAGAAGTGGTATCAGAGCTAAGCATTATAAACCTCAGAGATGATATGACGTTAAAATAATAAGTTCACTAAGATAATAAGAACTCTTGCCAAGTTCATAGTCGGACTACCTAACGTAGTACTGACAATTAAAACCCTTATGGGAACCCTTATAAATATCGTGATAGAAGCGTAGTTCGTTATCGTATATGGTAGCGGGACTCCGAACCCTGAGGTTGAGGAACAACAATGCGATGATGTTTTATTACTTATTGGAGATCAGATTATGGATCCGATAGAGCGTCCTAACGCGGGACCGGATGATGTTCATATTGAGGATGTAGTGGTTGAGGATGTTATCCTAGAAGGGATTGTTGCCGAGGAGGATCCCGTGGAGGATCCTGACAAGAATGAATAAAGGACCACTGAGGAATTGATGACCATGGTTAGGGAAACTACCAGAGGTAGGATTGGCTGGTCACTACCGGAGGTTCGTTCAAGTTTGTAAAGATAGTAGCCCCTTTAACGCGGCTTACTCATAAGACTGAGAAGTTTGAATGGACAGAGAAATGCGAGAACAACTTTCAAGAACTGAAGCGAAGATTGGTGACAACCCCTATGTTGGCATTGCCGGATGGAAAAAGGAGATTTTGTGAATTATATTGACACTTCGCATAAGGAATTAGGGTGCTCTTATACAGCACAACAAGGTAATCGTATATGCGTCAAGACAATTAAGGGAATATAAAATTCGATATCCCCACCCATGAGCTTGGGCTCGTGGCAATAGCTTTGCCCTAAAGATTGGAGGCACTACTTGTATGGAGAGAAGTGCGAGATTTACACAAGCCATAAGTGCTCTAGTGCATTTTCACGCAGAAAGAGCTCAACATGCGCCAGAGGAGGTGGTTAGAGCTAATCAAGAATTATGATTGGGAGATTCTTTATCATTCAGGGAAAGCCAATGTGGTGGTTGATGCCCTTACTAAAAAGGAGAGACTCAAGATGATAATGTATTTGGGAGAGTTTATAAGAGATTTTGAGAAAATGGAAATAGAAGTGAAGGTAACCGGAGCCGGTACCGAAAAGCTGTTTGAGATTGCAATACAGTCCGAATTATCGGGAAAAAAACATATTATGCCAGAAAAAGTGATGAATGAAGGCAGAGAGCCTACAATTAGATAAAAGATTAATACCGAGAAAGATGATAAGGGAATAATGAGGTATTCCTACAGAATTTGGGTTCCAAATGTTCAAGAGCTTAAAGATGAGATCTTAGATGAAAGCTAGTTTGAGGAATAAGATTTAGAGCAAACCCTGAACGTGATAGTCAGGGAGGTCGCCTTCAAGATAGAAGGAACCCATAACATAATGAAGTGGAAAATGAGGATTTAAAACATGTAGGATGACCCTGATTATGGGGAGGAGGAGGGAACGTTCAGACTAAGGAAACAGAAGTCGAGTAAGGAAAGGAGACCCGAGACGGTACTCCTATACGACAATTTATGGACCTTTCTAGACAGAACTTAGACTATTATCCCCAACCACCTCCCTGAGGAAACAATGCGGTGAGAAATTCTTTCAGGACCTTTAAGTTGCTAAGCTCTCAGAGTTTCAAGGAACAGGTTGACCCAGTCGAGGCAAGAGCCTGACTAAAGGAAATATAGGAATCATTTGAGATTCTAAATGATGGACGAATCACAAAAGACTATTTTTGTCACTTACCTTCCTAAGAGAGAGGCCACCCGCTGGTGAAAGATCAAGAAAGATACGGAGCTAGAGGTTATGATAAACTGATTAAAGTTCAGTCAATTGTTTTCGAGAAAGTAATTCCCAAGATTGTGGAGATACTGTAAAAGCTTTAGAGCCAGAACAAAGGCGGACGAGTATGATGAATTATGAAGCTAAGTTGTAAAAGTTGTCAAGATTCGTTCTGATGACAATAATCCCAGAACGACGTGATGTTTGAAGTCAATGAGTAGTGGGTTCACGAAATGATTGTAATAGAAAAGAAAATAAAAAAAAAACAGAAGTGGAAAGGAATATAAAGGCAATAGAGTTGGAGGAATGATAAGGGAGTTAGATATGAGGAAACCCTAAAGACTCGCAGCAATAGAAATAGAAAATTATGTAATCTTCAGGATGAGAGTGATTCACCATAAGTTAAAGCTGATGGATGAAGGCATGAAAGATACATATATTTTATCCCCTTTAAGTTGGGAGGATTCGAGGAAACCTTGAGATAGTCCGAAGGATAAACAAGGAGACGCGGATAGACTGAGGAGACAAGAAAGTAAGAAATTAGGAAAATTGGATGAAGGAAGTGACCTTCAAGAAAGTGAAGTGTAAGACCGGGGGCATGATACCCAGAAAGGGAGACGCCAGGTATGAAAGATATCCCAACATTGAGATGACTGTTGAGATAAACAACAAAAGTAAATAAGGATTTATTAAGAAGAAGTTCACGTTGAACACGACCAATATCTTCTAGAACATCCCTGTTATTATTACCAAATCAGGCAAGAAAAGCGGATAACCGTTGTTATCTTTTGGAGGCCATATTGATTGACCTCATTTTGAATACAGATGTTATTGTGAAATTCGGCATATACTATCGAGGTGGGAATGATTGAATAAGACACCCTTATCAGGGATATATGACTTGGTTTATCCATGAAAGGATGCATGTACCTTTTTAAAGGTGGAATTAAGGATAGAACATCGGTAACTTAAAATGAATCCTAGGGGAATGCATAAAGGTTGGCATTTCACCCTTAATAGGGATAGTATGAGTTTTGACAGTATGAATTGGAAAGGATTAAGGTAATAACAACCTTTAAGGATCAGTGGAGAAATTTTTCAGAAGTATATAGACAATGATTCTGGTATTAGTAAATGGTATTTTGATATGCCCTATATCTAGGGAAAATAGAAGGAACAATTCAAGGATAACCTTAGAGGTTTTACAAGGAGAAAGGTAATATTCAAAATTCTCAAGAATAGAAACGTCGATAAAGGAAATATGACGTAATTATAATGATGCCAAGTGGGGCACGTGTTAAACCACGAGAAAGTATGGATCGAACCAGTAAAGGTCGAAATTGTTCAGGGAAATTAGGACCTAAGATAAAAGATGTTCTAAGTATGATTGAGAGTCAGTCGTGACAGTGATTAACCTCTAAAGACTGAGGCAATAACTTATGGAAAAATGGTGATATTTTTTTTTTACTCATCAGATTTTAAGGAAAACATCTTCACATAAGCAGTGATTGAAATGAGGTAGAAAATTTATTTGGAGGTGGTTAAAATGACATTGACTGTAAGGAAATTTTACTATCAGGAAAGGCCAAAGAGGTGGCCGACACTTTAAAGGTAAGAGGATAATTATAGGCGCTTGTGCCAAAGGAATACAGTGATGATGGTTAAAGATGTGAAGGTTGTATTATGGTTTGAAAGATTGGAATTTCTTCTGATGATTGTACGATACTCAACCGTAATAATAGTTTGGTAAAGATTTAATTCATGTTAGCACTGTGAGCGGGCTATCTATTTTAGAAGGTCCTATCTTGAGATAAGCCAGGACCATTGTAATAACCCCCAAAATTTTCAACTTTTTGTAACCCTTGTGAATAGTGTTTTAGCTGAATGAGAAAACTTTTCACGCCACACTATGTAGGGGTTCTGTTATGGATATTCTGGGATATTATTAGTACTCTATGTAGTATATAAGTGTATGTAAAGTTCGTCAGAATCCAATTCCGAACACTTTGGTTTTTCCCAGAAATCCACTAGATACGGAGAGAATTGAGTATAAGGTAACAGGATAAAAAGGATTTAAATTAAAGGATTATGATAGAGGATCATAAAAAGAAATATAATGTATTGAGAAAGGTTAAGGGAACCTAAGTAATAAGATCCCGGGTATGATCCTTCAAACGATAAACGAAAACGAAAGTTAAACGAACCGTATAACATATCAACGGTCATTAGGCATATAATTAGGAAGTTAATCAAAGGGATTAGAGAGGATGATGTCACCCAACCAATGAGAAGGGGACAAGGAGGGGAGGATGACATCATGAGGATGACACAAGCATGACATGGGAAGGAAGGAGGTGTGGTTGAATGAGAACCACACAAATTCAAGGGCAACAAGGTAATTGACTAAATCAAACATAAAAACAAATCAACCAAGCCAAGCAAAATCATTTTTCATCAAAATCAAAAAGAACCAAGGCGTTGTTCATCTTTAGCTCTCGGCTTTTTAGCTTTTTAAAGGGCAAGAATTTCAAAATCAAGGATCCAAGCTTCCTAAATTGGTAAGATAATTTCCTAATCATCTTCATGCTTAGTTAGGGCTATATCATGAGTTTAAGCCATTAATTCCTTCTCAATCTTCTTCATTTAATCAAAGAAGAAGACAATGAATAGTGTTTTCAAGTTTTTAACTTGAAAATTTTCTTGTTTTCCTTGAAGATCCAAGCATTCCTAAGACTTCTCAAAGCTTCTTAAGGCTTCCTAGCTCCTCCCACCACTTCAAGAAAGGTATACCATCTCCAAACCCTAGATTCCTATGTATTATAAGATGATTTTGATTAGTAGGGTGATATTGTAGCTTGTTGTTGTGATTAGAGTTTGGGATTTGAAATGGTAGTGAAATGGAATGATAAATGTTGTGGTTTTGATTAAAAGAACTTAAGTATGATTAAAGTTAAGCTTAGGCATAAGTATGAATGTTAAAATTGAATTGGTTGGGGTTGTTATGATGTGATAAGGATGGATATTGGTTGTATGTTGGATTTGAGGTTGAATTGGGATGGTTTTGAATGGTTTAAAATTTGGAAATCGCGTAAACATAGCCGTCGTAACGTCCGATTTTCTTTGGACTGTTTTTGTGCATAACATTAGGACCTGAGAACCCCCTGCTAGATTATGACCACTGCCATTTTTAGATAGCTCATGTTACGAGCTTCGTTTTGATATGTAGTTCGTTCGATTCCGATGCACGGTTTAGGAGAAACGACCGTTTCAAGTAACGGCGTTTCGCGAACGAAACTTTTCCCCTCGCCTTACTTTGAAACATAGGTTAAAGACCAAAAAGGGTTAATTAATGTATGAAACATTTATGGTAAGTGTGTTAGGCAGTTGGTAAGACACTCGCGAAGGAATCGCCTTAAAACTCGTAAAGGTTAAATTATTAAAAATGGTGGAGCCGAGGGTACCCGAGTGACTTAAGCAAATCAGTAAGCACAAAACAAGCGTTAGAGTCTAAGTTAGTTAAAGTATAGATTTACAAGTGACTTTGGTTTAATTCCAACTTACTTGTTGTTTATAGGTTACCAGACTCGTCCCGGGCCTTTTATCACCCCAAGTCGCTCAGGCAAGTTTTCTAACCGTTATAACTGTTGTTGTGATGTATATATGTATTTGCATTATCTTGCGATAGATGCATGTTGGTTAATTAGCAAATGTTGCAATATATTGAAGCATGCTGCTATGGTATATATATATATGCATGCCTATTTCGTATTCTTTCCATATATATCTGTTGATTCAGTTGATAATACCTATGCTAGAGGATAGCGGTAATTTGCATATACCCTAGGTATAGGGACCCAAAGGTGAAAACATTTTCTAAAACCGGGAGTCGAGGATCCCGAGTAGATTTTATATATATGTATATATATACATATATATTTATATATATATATGGTTATAGTTTTCAAAACTATTAATCGAATAAGGTTTATTCGATAACTTTATTTTATTTAATGAATATTATTATGAATATTCATTCGAGGGCTTATGACTTCTTTATTTATTTAATGAATATTATTATGAATATTCATTCGAGGGCTTATGACTCTTTTATATTATTTATTGAATATTATTTGAATATTCATTCGAGGGCTTATGACTCAGTTTATATTATTTAATGAATATCATTTGAATATACATTTGAGGATCTATGACTCCGATTATTTGCTGAGATATATTCTTTATTTTATTAAAGAATAAGGTGTCAATAATCAAACTTATTTTCGATTATTCAAATAAAGATAGTACTTTCATATAAGTATATCTTTGGTTATTTAATACTCGTTTCAAGTATAAGTTTTAATACTTCTACTTCAATTATTTTTATAAAGATTATTCTTATGGGAATATTATTTAAATAATAATATTCAGACATTTTCTAAATATTATGGGGACTGATTTACTTCATTAAATCAGCTTTACTCCAAACACTCTTTAAAGTGTTTACGAGTCTTCAAAATGATTTTTAAAAAGTTTGAGCGGATCCCAAAACTCATTTTTATATTTAAGATCTTCCTTTTTACGGGGATTTAAATACTCGCTCAAAACCTGAGGGATCCGGCTCTGTGGTGTATTTTATATTCGCAACACGGTTGCAGTTTTGGTAAATGAATTGATTACTTACCCAACGTTTGGGAAGTAAGTCCATCTATTGAGTCGGCATAAGCAACATGGGCTCAGTGGGCGTCCATGATAGTGTAAGTGGCTCAGTGGGAGTCCATCAAATGCATAAGTGGCTGAGTGGCAGTCCAGCATAAGGTCCTATTACGACCAGGGTGATGACCAGTGGGGAATTCGTCCATCTACTAGTAGAAAAGGTTACTTATGGGTATCTTCGCCTGATCAGCAAGATATCTGGTTTATGCCAAATTCTTTTCCTTTCCAAATTTATTGGATATTGCAATTCTGTTCATACTTTACATGGCAGAGGTCTTCAGGAAATTGTATAAAGAAGATGTATATGTGGATATATATATATATCAGAACTTAATGAAGTATATCATGACTTCATTTCCTTTAATAAAATTTCAAAGATTTAATTGTTAGATATATTTGATAATGTCATGGCTAATATGTTTTATGTTTAGATTTCAGATCTTATTTGAACAGAACAAATCAGTACTTAACTGATCAGTACTTATACTGGAAGTCAGAACTTAAGGGATATCAGTACTTATGTCATCAGGAGATAGATATCAGAACTTAAGTGCTGAAGGATGATCAGATAAGGACAGTAGCTGATTAAAGTTAAGAAGATCAAGATAAACATAAGAAGAGATATGCATGAAGAAGGAATTCCGTGAAGAATGGAATACTTGGAATAGAAGATATCTGATTGATATATTTTAGGAAGCAGAATTATATTCCATATCAATTAGCGAATATCTTGTAACTGTGTAGTATATAAACACAGAGATAGAGTTTACACTAGATGTGTTATCATTATCGAGAATATTATTTAATATAACTCTAGAAGCTCTCGTGATATTTTGTTCATCACTGAGAGATAACAGTTCCAGATTGTAACAGAGTTTATTGTTTAAATAAAGTTTGTTTTCTGTTACATAAGTTCTTGAAGTTTGATTTGATTGTAATAAACACTGTATTCACCCCCTCTACAGTGAAAGTGTGACCTAACAAGTGGTATCAGAGCTATCTGTTAACACACATACAGTTAAAGATCCAAACACAATCATGTCTGACACAGAAACTCCAACTAAGCCTACCAAAACTGAGGAATCATCAAAGACATCAATTCAGAGTCGATATGAGACTATCAGAGTTCCCATATTGAGACCATCTGAATATCCCATATGGAAGGTAAGGATGACCATGTTTCTGGAAGCAACAGATCCAGAATACCTTGATAGAATCAGGGAAGGGCCTCACAAACCTACCAAGCTCGCTGTTGTAGTTCCAGGTGAAGCAGCAATGACCGTACCAAAGGAAAAGAATGATTACACTGCTGAAGATATAGCATCTATTGCTAAGGATGCCAAGGTACGTCACTTATTGCATAGTGCCATTGATAATGTAATGTCAAACAGGGTAATCAACTGCAAGACTGCTAAGGAGATATGGGATGCACTGGAGACAAGGTGTCAAGGAACTGAAACAGTTAAGAAGAACAGGAAGACAATACTCACTCAAGAGTATGAACACTTTGACTCTAGGACTAATGAGTCATTGACTGATGTATATGAAAGATTTGTCAAACTCTTGAATGACTTGTCATTGGTTAATAAGGAGTATGATCTTGAAGATACAAACCTCAAATTCCTGTTAGCTCTTCCTGAATGTTGGGATTTGAAGGCAACAACAATAAGAGACAACTACAATCTTGATGAAACAACTCTTGATGAAATCTATGGAATGCTCAAGACTCATGAACTTGAGATGGAACAAAGAAGCAAGAGGAAAGGAGGAAAGTCAAGAACTGTTGCTCTCAAGGCTGAAGAGAAATCCCCCAAACCATCTTCCTCAAAGAAAGATAAGGGTAAAGCTCTTATCATAAAATCTGATACTGAGTCATCAAGTTCTGAGAGTGATGATGACTCAGATTCTGAAAGCTTGCCTGAAACTGATGCTGATGAGGAGATGATGAAGCTGTGTGCTCTTATGGTGAAAGGAATCACAAAGATTGCATACAGGAAGTTCAGGAAGGGAAAGAAGTTTTCCAGGAAAGGCATAAGTTCTGATAAGAAGAATTTCAGAAGATCTGAAGGAAAAGGAGGAAAGTCTGACAGAGGAGATTACGCTAATGTTAAATGTTATAATTGTGGTGAGAAAGGCCACATATCTCCTGAGTGCAAGAAGACCAAGAATGACAAAGGCAAAGCTCTTGTCACAAAGCAGAAAAGCTGGACAGACACCTCAGACTCTGAAAGTGAGGAGAACTATGCATTGATGGCAAATGCTGATAAATCAAGTTCTGAGAGCAGTTCTGAAGCTGCTGAAACAAAGGGCAACAGGAAAAATATTTTAGTTCTGGACAGTGGATGTTCAGGACACATGACTGGAAATAAGGCCCTGCTATCAGACTTTGTGGAGAAAGTTGGCCCAAGTGTTTCTTATGGAGATGGCAACATTGGAAAAACTTTGGGATATGGCAATATCAATCTTGGGAATGTCATCATTAAAGATGTAGCTCTGGTCTCAGGACTTAAACACAACTTACTGAGTATAAGTCAAATCTGTGACAGAGGTTATCATGTTGATTTCTTTGCAGAACATTGTGAAATAGTTAGTAAATCTAAAGGAAAAATTGTTCTGAAGGGATTCAGGCGTGGTAACATTTATGAAGCTAAGCTTTCAACAAGTTCTGATGGTTCTGCAATCTGTTTAGTGAGTAGAGCCTCAACTGAAGAAAGCTGGAATTGGCACAAGAAACTCTCTCATTTAAACTTCAACAAGATAAATGAACTGATCAAGAAAGATCTTGTGAGAGGACTGCCAAAATCAGTGTTTGTTCCTGATGGTCTTTGTGACTCATGTCAGAAGGCTAAACAAAGAAAATCTTCGTTCAAGAGCAAGACTGAATCATCAATTCTTGAGCCTTATTATCTACTTCATGTTGATCTATTTGGTCCAGTGAATGTCATGTCTATTGCAAAGAAGAAATATGCGTTGGTCATAGTAGATGAGTTTACCAGATACACATGGGTGTATTTCTTGCACACAAAAAGTGAAACTGCATCTATCCTGATTGATCATGTCAAACATCTGGATAAATTGATCAAAGATTCTGTGAAAATTTTGAGGAGTGATAATGGCACTGAATTCAAGAATTTGATAATGGAAGAGTTCTGCAAAAATCATGGAATAAAGCAGGAATTTTCTGCTCCTGGAACTCCACAGCAAAATGGAGTTGTTGAAAGGAAGAATAGAACTCTAATTGAAGCTGCACGAACAATGCTTGAAGAAGCAAAGCTTCCAACCTATTTCTGGGCTGAAGCTGTGCAGACTGCTTGTTTTACTCAAAATGCAACACTCATTAACAAGCATGGAAAAACACCATATGAGATGGTGAAAAACAAGAAGCCAAATCTCAAATACTTTCATGTATTTGGATGTAAGTGTTTTGTTCTCAAGACTCATCCTGAACAGCTATCCAAGTTTGATCTAAAAGCTGATGAGGGAATCTTTGTAGGATATCCACTTTCTACAAAAGCCTTCAGAGTCTATAATTTGAGAACAAAAGTGGTCATGGAATCTATCAATGTCTCTTTTGATGACAAGAAGATCACTGGACTTGAAGATTGCATTGATCATGATCAGCTGAGATTTGAAAATGAAGATTCATATTCTGATACCTCAAGTCCTGACAGTCTAAGTCCTGATACTGTAAATTCTGATGGATTAAACTCTGATGTTATTGAAACTGTGGTGACTACGTCAAAGGAAGATGCACCAATGCAGGGGGAGCATACTCAAGATATTATCACATCTCAAGAAGCATCAGAACATACATCTGGCTCTTCAAATTCTGATTCGTCAAGTTCTGATAAGCCAAGTACTGACAGTGCTGAAAATCTAAATACTGAAGGATCCAACTCAGAGAGCATAGTTTCAGGGGGAGCATCAGAAAATGAAACCGAAGACAGCATGAATCATGGGGGAGCATCCAGTTCTAGAGAAAATCTTCCATCTGCAAGGAAGTGGACAAAATCACATACACCTGATTTAATAATTGGAAATCCTGAGGCAGGTGTCAGAACTAGAACAGGTACTTCGAATGAATGTCTTTACAATTCTTTTCTCTCTCAGTCTGAGCCAAAGAAAGTGGAAGAAGCTCTTCAAGATGCTGATTGGGTGCAAGCAATGCAGGAAGAGTTGAATGAATTTGAAAGAAACAAAGTCTGGACCTTAGTGCCAAGACCCAAGAATAGATCGGTTGTTGGTACAAAGTGGGTATTCAGAAACAAAACTGACAGTGATGGCATAATTGTAAGGAACAAGGCAAGGCTGGTTGCAAAAGGATATTCTCAGCAGGAGGGAATTGACTATGATGAAACATTTGCTCCAGTTGCTAGGTTAGAAGCCATAAGGATATTCATGGCTTATGCAGCTCACAAAAAGTTTACTGTCTTTCAAATGGATGTGAAAAGTGCTTTTCTCAATGGAGAATTGGAAGAGGAAGTATATGTTGAACAACCTCCAGGCTTTGTAGATTCCAAACATCCAGATTATGTCTACAGGCTTGATAAAGCACTTTATGGACTTAAGCAAGCTCCTAGAGCATGGTATGAGACTTTAGCTCAGTTTCTTCTGGAAAGTGGATTCAATAGAGGAACTATTGACAAAACATTGTTCTATCTCAACCATGGCAAGGACTTACTTCTGATCCAAATTTATGTTGATGATATTATTTTTGGGTCTCCAAATGACAAACTTTGCAAAAAGTTTGCCAACCTAATGCAGTCAAGATATCAGATGAGTATGATGGGAGAACTTAGTTATTTTCTGGGCCTTCAAGTCAAGCAGACTGAAGAAGGAACTTTTATTTGTCAATCTAAGTATACCAGAAACTTGCTGAAGAAATTTGGAATGCAAGACTGTTCAAGTGCATCCACTCCCATGGCCACTGCAACAAAACTGGATAAGGATACTGGTAATTCAGTAGATATTACTGATTACAGAGGTATGATTGGCTCACTTCTCTATCTAACTGCTAGTAGACCAGATATCATGTTTGCTACCTGTCTTTGTGCAAGATTTCAAGCAGATCCAAGAGAACCTCACTTAACAGCTGTAAAAAGAATCTTTAAGTATCTTAAAGGAACAGCTGATCTAGGATTATGGTATCCTAGAGAATCAGATTTTAAATTAATAGGTTACTCAGATGCAGATTTTGCAGGTTGCAAAATTGACAGGAAAAGCACAAGTGGAAGCTGCCAATTTCTTGGAGGCAGGTTGGTTTCTTGGTATAGCAAGAAACAAAAGTCAATTTCCACATCAACTGCAGAAGCAGAGTATATTGCTGCAGGAAGCTGTTGTGCACAGATTCTTTGGATGAAGAATCAGTTATTGGATTATGGGTTAACATATTTCAAAATCCCTATTTACTGTGATAATCAAAGTGCTATTGCTATGACAGGTAATCCAGTTCAACACTCTATGACAAAGCACATCAGCATCAGGTACCATTTCATCAGGGAACATGTGGATGAAGGTACAGTGGAATTGCATTTTGTTCCCACAGATCAACAAGTAGCAGATATCTTCACAAAACCACTGTGTGAAGCTACCTTTTCAAAATTGGTAAATGAACTTGGAATGATTTCAGGTTCTTTCTCTAAATCTGCTTAAACTTGTTCTATGTTATCAGACTTTATGATCAGTATTTACAGAATTAATCTCTTTGTATATTCTGTGCATTAATTGATAAATGTCTTTAAGTACTGACTGTTGTCTGATATATGTTTCTAAACTCTGATAAGTGATATGTCTGTTTCAGTAACTATTCGATCCCATGAGGATAACTGTGCTAGATACTGACCTACTAGTCTTAAATAAACAAATGATCCCATGAAAGAAGTAATTATTTCTGTGGAAATCTTATGACACAAGCAAATTCTGATAACTGAGCTTAGTTAAGTTTACTTTGTATATCTTATTACTAAGTCACAAATTAGAATAATGCTACTCATCTGTTTAAGTTCTGATTCTAGTAAAACTGCTGAATGTACTAAGTGCTGATAAACCTCACTTATCAAAAGAAAAAGAAAAGAATCAAAGAATAATATCAGGTACTCCTTTGAGATCTAGAGTAAAAATGTGAATGGGACGAACCAAGTGCATTGCTGGTATTAAGTAAATATGCATTAGAAAAGCAAAATATTTTCTTGGTGACTTTTCACACTCTATGATTACTGGAGAAATACTCTGATAATAGCATAAATTCTAATAAACAGTCGTGACTCACTTACACTGAGAAGCCTCTGTAAAATAGAATTTCAAAAGATGCATAAAATTAGCACAAAAACAGTAGAGGTGAACTCATGCATGAACTCATTTATCAGTAGGTTTCAGGATAATGACAGCTCTTTAGCAAAATTTTAATTATGACTTATTTCTAAGATGTACTGAAGTAGATCAGACTTTACTCTTTGTCTGTTATTTAGCTTAATGCACACACACATCACTCCATATGAATGATGAAATTTCTGTGGTGGTCTATGTTATTTTAGATAAACAGTCATTGTGTCACTTCTGCACAAATTCTGAGGACAAGTTCTAGTTACACGTTCTGATGATTAAGTTCTGACATTCATAACTAAGAACTTGTATGCGTATTTACTGAGATAGATATTCCTTGTTCGAGTTAAGACATTATGTTCTGATGACTGTTAAGTTCTGGTATAGGTCTAAGTTCTGATTTTTCAGTCTAACCCTTTACTTGACTTATTTATGAGTAAAATTTGGTAACAGTCTCAGATTAATTTCGAAATGTTGAAGTGGAAGATTAATAGTCTATGGTTAAAACATAATGGCACTCGTCCTTGGACAGTTCACTCTTGTTATATGTGCCCATTCCTTTTCCAATGACTGTTATTCTTTTTCAAGGTCTAGGGAGACGAGGTAGAATTACTTCTACCTGTCAGCATTCAATATCTTTGCGTCTCTTGGCATTCTCTTGCCTATATATACAACCACTTCACATCAGTCTTTCCATCACATTCTTCTCACACACTTATCCTCCTTCTTCTGTCAAAAACAAAATGGTTCGATTCAACATGTTTTTGAACACACAAACCTTCACAATGGCACTCAGTTGTGCCGAGTGGCGGCAGGAGTGGCATATAACAGCCATTCCTGAGGAGATCTGGGACTCTGTCCCACAGGAGGTGCTGGCTCACCTTCTATTCTTCGAGATGGATTATCATCGCCATCTGGAGCGCCTGGAGGAGGAAAGGCGGGAAGCTATCCGTCAGCAAGAGCGAATCATTCGACTCGCTATCTTGTTTGTCGAAGATAGGAAGAGGAGGGTGACTTAATCTCGTCTTCTTCCTGTTCTTCTTCATCCTCAGCTTTGTCAGGCTTCTTAGCTAGGACTAAAGCTGTTGATGATAGGATTAGAAGCTTAGGGAAAATCTTGTATTGATGTAATTTCTATTTCATATATGTATTGACTTGATATATTAATGAAAACTGTTTTTAC
This sequence comes from Apium graveolens, assembly GCF_009905375.1. Classification (NCBI taxonomy): domain Eukaryota; kingdom Viridiplantae; phylum Streptophyta; class Magnoliopsida; order Apiales; family Apiaceae; genus Apium; species Apium graveolens. Next base: position 43,429 of record NW_027420023.1, read on the forward strand.
TTCAAGATTTTGTCTCTGAGTTATTTTATCTGTGTTGTTAAATCCTGCTTGATATTCTGATGACCATTTAAATTTTGTCTTTATTTAAGTTCTGATTCTTTGTCAGCACTTATTCATCGAAATTATCTAGGTCATTTTTAACATGATTCATTTTCAGAATATTAATGTTGCAGTGAAAAATAATTCAATCAGTGCTAACGGTTTTAATTTTGAATCAAAACTGTGTCTCTTGATAACTGAAATGGTTTCTCCTTGAAACAAGGCAACTGGATAAGTAATCATTCATGTTTTCTCGAGCCCAGTAACTATCCGTTATTACTGCATGTCTGACAGGTGTCCAACGGTAACATTTTTCTTCGAGTATAAGAACAACAGAGAGAAGATTTCTTTAATCTTTTACTTTCTTAATACTTTATCTCTCTTCTTACTTTTACTCTCTTTCTCATTCTTTCTCACGTTGGTTTTTCATACAGACATTATCTCAAACACCTAACAGGCATACTTGAATTTCAATATTTTTTCACATGGCACCAAAGGATTTAATCATTGATGGAGCAAAGTTCGTTCCAAACAACTATGCTGCAATTCTTGATCATACTGAAGCTCCATCTGAATTGCATTTTGTGCAAGATCTTCTTGCACATAGTGAGGTTGGGTACGCCTTAACTCAGCCTGAATTCTTTTCAAGTCAACAAGTTCTGAGGTTCTGGAGGACTGGCGTTTTTGATGATGGTGGTAACCGTGGAACTCCCAGTATTATCTTCCAAGTGGGTGATTCATCTTTTGTAGTCACTCCTGGTACAGTACGCAGGGCTTTACATCTTCCAGAGGATTGTACTTTCTCAGTTCCAGAGGACTCAGCCCTTCGGGAGTTAATGGCTGAATTGGGATATGAAAAGAGTCTGACGAAACTTGGACAATTGAAACGGGCTAATATCAGAAGAGAATGGAGTTTCTTCTTCGATTGCATCACCAAGGCCTTTGGCAACAAGTGTTCAAATTTTGATGCCATCCCAATTCTGAGTCAGCATATCGGGTATGCTATTATCCATCAAACTCATTTTGATTTTGCAACTGGAATAATTGGTTTTATTGGGGATAGGATGACAGAGGATCGAGATGTTGTTTATTTTGCTAGATTCTGTCAACTTATTTATACGTATTGTACTGCTGAACCCCAGTTAGTCAGCACTCAAACCCCACCTTTTAAGGTTGCAAAAAGGTACTTTAACGACCTGATAAATGCTGACACAAAGAAATCAATGGTGAGACAATTCCAGATTCCTCAGTCTGTGAAACAGATTCTGGTAAATGCTGATCCAGCTACTTACAAATCTGTTTACTCAAATGTTCAACCAACTCACCATAACCAAAATCCATCAACCTCAGTCCCTACCTCTCATTCTACTCAACCTACCCTCAGAACTTATCTCAAATCCTATCTCTCTACTTCACAGAATGCTCAACCTTCTTCTTCAGCACCTACTGTGAAGCCTACATCCTCTAAGCCAAAGAGAACAAAGACTGTTCCTCAAACATCTCATAAGAAGAGGAGGATTACTTTGAGAGATGAATCAGATTCTGAGGATCAGATTCCATCTTCAGAACCTATGATAGATGAAGCTGAGAAGACAACTTCTCAGAAGGATTCTGCAATTGGGGGTTCTAGGCTTCTCAAGAGGCTTAGACGTATGACGGTTCCTGCTACTCCCAAGGAATCCAAATCAACAAGAAAGTACAAGAAACAGAGGGCACAGAGGCCAGTTTCAGATGATGAGGAGGAAGCAGCTAAGGAAGGGGATCAGGAATCTCTGATCTCACAAGACAAGGAATTTGCTCCAGTCACTTCTTCTCCATCAACTCCATCTCAGGAACCTGTATCTGACAAGGCTAATTCACCTTCTATATCTCTTGTTGATCCAGGCACAAGTGCTGAAATTGATATTCAGAACTTGGTTGTGCCTGAAATACTTTTCTTAGAAGCTCCAACAGCAAATAATCCTTCCACAACACCTGTTACTGATGCTGTTCAAACTCCTGAGTTATCACTAACACCTTCTCTGCATCAAGATGATGATCAGATTTTAGGTGAGCATCAGGATATGGCTGTTGATCAGAACTTAGTATCAGATCAGCAATTAGAGGATGTTGAAGCCTCCATTGCTACTCATACAGTTGTCTTATCAGAAGATACTGATTCTTTAAGTTCTGATGCTGCAAATGTTGGAGATACTGGTGAAGCTGCTACAACTGTAGATGCTGATGCAGCAGGTCCTTCAGGACATACTCCTCCACTGACTCTTCCTAAGTCTGAACTGCTAAAGGAGTTTGTTATCAGGGATGCACCAGTACCTTGGAGTGAAACTCCTGCAGGTCAGGAGTGGACTAAGGAATGGAACTCAGTTTCATGTGTTCCAAATGCTTTACATCTTGCTGAGCACTTGACTAAAGCTGATGAAATGTTAAATTCTGATGATTTTAAAACTCAGCTTAGGGTCACTGCATTGAGTACTAAACATCTACAAGGTCTTCATTCCAACACTCATGCAGAGCTACACAAGATTCAGGAGAACTTTATTAAACAGGAACAAGTTTGGAAACTTGATAAGAAAAAGTTCTTCCAACCTACCATTGACAGGGTTGCTTATATTGAGAAAACTCAAGAGAAGCAACAAGCTCAGATTGATCAAATTCTGACAAATCAAGCTTCTCAGCAATCGCAACTTACTGAAATCCAGACCTCAGTGGAATTACTTATCTCTCTTTTATTACCTGCTGATGCCAAAAAGGGGGAGAAGGTAATTAAGTCCAAATGCAAAACCAACAAGTCACTGCAAGGAAAGGATGATGGAAAAGATGACCAAGGAAACTCTGGAATGGGTAGTGGTCATAGTCAAGGTAGAAGGTTTACATCAAGACAAGCTAGTCACAGAACAAGTTCTGATACTGGGAAAAGAATAAGTTCTGCTGCTGGTAAAAGTATAAGTTCTGATGAACTTCTAGATCTTGATGAGGAAATGTCAAGACAGTTATTTCTTCAAGAAAATCCAGGGATGGACTTGGAAAGTTTAAAGGAAGAAGAAGCCAGACTTAAATCAGAGAAAGTCACATCTAAATCTGAAGCTTCTGGTAAAAAGTTACTTCCAAAACCTAAAGGCATTGTGATCAAAGAAAGGATACATACTGAAGAAACTTTGGCTAGATCACAACCACAGATAGATCCAAGATCCAAGGGTAAAGAAAAGGTTGGTGAACCTATCAAGCCTTATGTACCTCCTGAGGAAGAAGAAATTACTGTTGGAAAAGATAATCTTGCTCTGACTTCAAGGAAAGTTCTTAAAACAACCTCTGACATGGCTCAAGTTGTTCAGAGTCAAGAAATTGTAAGTTCTGATATTCAGAAGAAGCAAGTAACCTCTGACAGTGCTCAAGTTAACTTGATATCAGAAAATAAATCTAAAACACTCCTACCAGGATTCACTAAAGCAAAACAGACTCAATCTTTGAAGACTATTTCAAGTGGTTTTGAAGCAAGAGTAGTTACTGGAAAGGAAGCTAGAGATAAAACTGGATTGGGAAGTGCTGATGAAAGAAGAGTACACAACACTACCGATGATCCAACTTCCTTGAGTGAACCAGGTATTGGAGCAACTCCTGAGAGATTGAATCAACTAGAATCTGTACAGATGGTTTACCATACCTATTTGAAAGAATACATCATGTTGTATTTCATGACAGATGGTAGGGTTTATCATATAAGACAAAATGCCATTCCGTTGAAGTATTTTGAAGAATTGGAGCATGTATTGTTCTTACTTCAAGAGGATGACAGAATAACAGAGACTGCTGCAAACTACTTAAAGGAACAGATTCAGAGACAGAAAAGACTTTATTCTGTTAAGTCTGACAGCAGATATGTTCCAAAGTACAGAAATCACAATGGTGATGTTGTTGATATGAAGCCTAATACTGCACAGATCAGAACATATCTTGGTATTAAGGGGCTTGAATTCAATCTAGAGTCTAATAAAGCTTATGTCATAAGACTAGATCGGGAGTTGAGAAAAGCAAAGATTAATGATCTCAGAGCTGCAATATTTCAAACTGGTGAAGATACTGCAGAGCTTAAAGATGTCAAACGGAGAATGATTGATGAACTCAGATATGCTGAGAAATGTTTGTTGAAGAATTATCTCAGAACAACTCCTGACATCAGAGAGATCAGAAAATGATGAAGCCAAGTCGAAGATCTACAACTGCTTAAATTCTGATATTTATACAGATTGAAGTTGTTATCAGAAGTTGAATTGGTAAAAACTTTAAGGACTGTAAGTTGTAGTTATCTTGTCTATTTCTCATGCATTTGTACTTAATGTTTTTGACATCATCAAATATCTGTTTAACTTGTATATTTTGTTAATTTACAAGTTGGGGGAGATTGTTAGATATATTTGATAATGTCATGGCTAATATGTTTTATGTTTAGATTTCAGATCTTATTTGAACAGAACAAATCAGTACTTAACTGATCAGTACTTATACTGGAAGTCAGAACTTAAGGGATATCAGTACTTATGTCATCAGGAGATAGATATCAGAACTTAAGTGCTGAAGGATGATCAGATAAGGACAGTAGCTGATTAAAGTTAAGAAGATCAAGATAAACATAAGAAGAGATATGCATGAAGAAGGAATTCCGTGAAGAATGGAATACTTGGAATAGAAGATATCTGATTGATATATTTTAGGAAGCAGAATTATATTCCATATCAATTAGCGAATATCTTGTAACTGTGTAGTATATAAACACAGAAATAGAGTTTACACTAGATGTGTTATCATTATCGAGAATATTATTTAATATAACTCTAGAAGCTCTCGTGATATTTTGTTCATCACTGAGAGATAACAGTTCCAGATTGTAACAAAGTTTATTGTTTAAATAAAGTTTGTTTTCTGTTACATAAGTTCTTGAAGTTTGATTTGATTGTAATAAACACTGTATTCACCCCCTCTACAGTGAAAGTGTGACCTAACATTAATCTATTCAAATCTTGTCTTGTAGTCTCATCTATGTGATGAACTGTTGAAAACTCTTTATACTTTGAACAGTGGTAGTTCAAGTAGCTTTATAAATGATATAAGTGTAGTGAAGTATTTGGTAACTTCATCCCTTGTTTTTACTTATATCTAGTAAGTAATTATCTTACACTTGATAAAAGATTCTAGTAAGTATCCATTTAGATACTTATATTATTGTTATCACTATATATTATCTTGTGAGCTGTAAGGCTCACTCTTGCTTTATTTCTTCATCACACAACAACAGTTAGGAAAGATGGCCAGACTCCAGCAGACCCAGCGCAAGCGCGTGGGAAGCGTCCCGCGTCTTCCCGATGATGTTGTAGCTGCTATAGCTGCAGAGGTAGATCTATTGTAGATCAGACCATCTACTTTTGAGAATCAATTATGTATAATTATAACTTGTGGCAGATAATGGCAATTAACTGTAAATTTATCAAGTAATCGTTTTGGGTTGTAATAACTTTTAAATTGTGGATTCAAAGACTTGTACTTATTTCAATTTCATCTCTGAGACTATAACGGGTTATGGTGTGTGTTAGTGTGGGGTCACCGCATAAGGTTATTATTATTAATTAAGTGAAGTGATATTGTGGAAAGAAAGACCGTGACGACCCGGATCCCCGACCCCGGATCTGGGGGTGTTACAGAAATGGTATCAGAGCCAAGCGTTATAAACCTCAGAGATGATGCGACGATATAATAACAAACTCACAAAGATAATAAGAACTCTTGCCAAGTTCATGGTCGGACTACTTAAAGTAGTGCTGACAATTAAAACCCTTACGGGAACCCTTATAAGTATCATGATAGTAACTTAGCTCGTTTAATGTGTAGGCGCCTGAGATAGAGGACCCTGAGATGTTCGAGCGTGAGCATGATGAGGCATTGCTAGATGTTGAGGATCGGGAGGAGCCTGAGATGGAGGAGGATGAGGAGGACCCCTCAGAGGAGTCAGAGACGGAGGTCATTGCTATTTCAGATGAGGAGGACCCCTCAGAGGAGTCAGAGACAGAGGTTATTGCTATTCCAGATGAGGAGGACCTGGATGAGGTCCCAATAGCTGAGGAGCGTGTTGGACCTATGGTAGTGTATGCTGGTACCCCATTACCCACACTTCCGGTGGTCAGAGCCCCTACCCCTCCACCACTATCCTGGATTCCCGATGATGACAGCTCAGAGACCCATACTTCCGAGCCTAGGCAGACCGAGGAGGCACCCTCAGCGGCTCCGGATTCACCACCTCTTGACCCTGCCCACAGGCAGTCTTCGTTAGCACATGGATATGTTCAGGATGTTCTGAGGACCCGAGTGGCTGTTGCCGAGGGCCGACTGGATGAGGCCAGGAGGGAGTTGGATGCAGAGAGGGCGGGTAGGCGTACCCGAGCTTATGAGACTAGGGCTTCTATACCCCGATCCTTGAGGAGGGAGCTTACGGGGATAGAGCTCACATCCCGAGCGAGGCTCAGATCGCTCCAGGGGGACAGGCATGGTAGGATCTCCAGGCGGCAGGCCGACTATATCTTTCGTCGTGCGATGGAAAGGGTATGGGAGCTGACCCGCTCCGGTGTGTGATTCAGGATTGAAGATGGAATAGTCTAGTTGTCTAGTTAGCCGAGGCCTTAGTAAGACCCAATTTTCCGGGATAGTTGACTTGTATATAGCATCCCTTTTTCTGACTAGACAGATAGACTCTTGTGTATCACTTTTGGGACAGATGACTGTAGCACTGTTGTACTTTTGACCAGATCAAACTATGTATTTCTCGCATTATGTATATATTTGTTTCCTTTGGTTCAGTTCATTAGTGACGGGATCACTGTTTTTATCCTTATTATTACTGCACTTCGTATTAGAACTTTCTTAAAATAATAGAATTGCGATATACGTTCTCCCCATTATAAGAGCTGTGCAAGGCACAATGTTGTATATGATTGTGACCTAACGTTGAATTTCCCAATAATTTTTTTTATTATCAGAATCATGCCGCCAAGAAAGATTGGAACTAGGGCGAACCCTGGATCTGAGGACCAGGGAAGCCATAACCAGGATGATAGGAACCAGGAACACAGTGAAGAGGAAGATGAGGATTATGTGGAACAGGATGACTCCCTGTATGAAGAGGAAGAGGAAATATATGATGTTGAGGGATTTGAGATAGAGGCTGAAGAAGGAGAAACCGAGGTTGAGCAACCAGTACCAAACCCAGGCATGGATCCCATGGGCCAGTTCATGCAACTCCTAAGGCAGAATTTGGAACGTCAACCCAACCCACCCCCTCAAGGAAATAACAATACTGTGGCAAACTCTTTCAGGGCTTTTAAGTCCCTTAAGCCCCCTGAGTTCCACGGATCAGCCGACCCAGTTGAGGCAAGGGCATGGTTAAAGGAAATGGAGAAATCCTTTGAGATTTTGAGTACTGATGAGGCACAGAAGACTGTATTTGCTACCTACCTTCTGAAAGGAGAAGCTAACTACTGGTGGGAGGCCAAGAAAAACATGGAGACAGATGCTATTATAACCTGGGAGAGATTTAGTCAGTTGTTTCTGGGAAAGTATTTCCTGAGGTTTATGGAAAACCAGATGGAGCTCAAGTTCTTGGAGCTAAAGCAGAATAACTTGTCTGTAGCAGAGTACGAAGCGAAATTTACTGAGTTATCAAGGTTTGTGCCGGAGTTTGTGAGCACCGAGGAAAAGAAAGCTAGGAGGTTTCAGCAGGGACTGAAACCGTGGATTCAGAATAGGGTGGCAATCCTTGAGCTTACGGACTATGCCACTCTGGTGCAAAAGGCAATGATTGTAGAAGTCGGAAGTGAACAGATGCAGAAGGAAAGAGAGAAGAAAGGAACAAAGAGGAAAAGTATGAGCATGGATGGAGGTTTCGCAAGAAGAAGCTTCCCAACTAGATTTAATCGAGGAGCAGTGTCCCTACCAGGAAGGAACACTGGGTTTAAGCGGCCAATGAGTGTGAGCGTGAGCCAGGGCGGCCAGAAGTCAAGAATGTCCTATTCCAACCAGTCTCGACCCCCATTCCCAGCCTGTAACATATGTGGAAGGAATCATACTGGGGAATGTAAAGGAAAGCCAGTAACCTGCTTTAAGTGCGGTCGGGAAGGCCACTATTCCACTAAGTGCCCATCATCAACCCCTGCCGTCATTCCAACCACCACTTGTCATCAGTGTGGACGCCCAGGTCATTGGAAGAGGGAATGCCCAATGAACAAACCAGCAGCTTCGGGAGCAAGCAGGGCCGCTTCTAATAAGCCACCTACTGCGAGGACTTTCAACATGACAGTCCAGGATGCTATGAAAGATTCAGATGTGATAGCAGGTACCCTTTCTCTAAATTCAGTCAGTGCAAATATTTTATTTGATTCGGGAGCAACTAAATCTTTTATATCAAAGGACTTTGCGCGTAAGTTAAGACTTAAGGCTGAACCCTTGATAGAACCCTTGCAAGTAGAAATAGCCAATCATGAAATTATTCCTGTTAACCAGATTCACCCCGCCTGTGAGATAGGCATAGGGGAGCAATACTTTAGTGTTGATCTGATTCCTTTTAAATTAGGGGAGTTTGACGTAATTTTGGGAATGGACTGGCTATCTAGCAATGATGCTCAGATAGACTGTAAAGGGAAGAAAGTTAAGCTAAATATCCCAGGGAAGAAATAAGTTATATTTAGAGGAAAGAGGCAGACGCAGAAATTTTTGACTATGGCCCATGCCAGAAGGATGCTACGAAAAGGAAATGAGGCCTACCTAGCCTATGTGGTGGACATGCAGAAGGAGGTGCCCAACTTACAAGATATTCCAGTAGTCAACGAATTTGATGATGTATTCCCACAAGACCTTCCGGGATTACCACCCGATAGAGTGATTGAATTTGCTATTGAGTTGGCCCCAGGGACGGCGCCAGTTTCAAAAGCACCTTACCGGTTAGCCCCGTTAGAAATGAAGGAATTAGCTATCCAATTGCAGGAACTCTTGGATAAGGGTATGATAAGACCCAGTGTGTCTCCATGGGGAGCACCAGTTTTATTTGTTAAGAAGAAAGATGGGAGCATGAGGCTGTGCATAGACTATCGAGAGTTGAACAAGCTAACCATAAAGAACAGGTACCCATTACCTAGAATAGACGATCTGTTCGACCAGCTAAAGGATGTTGTTTATTTTTCCAAGATCGACCTGAGAACTGGATATCACCAACTAAAGATTAAACCCGAAGATATTTCCAAGACAGCGTTCCGTACCAGATATGGGCATTATGAGTTCTTGGTAATGTCCTTTGGATTAACCAACACCCCAGCGGCTTTCATGGATTTAATGAATAGAGTATTTAAGAAGTACTTGGACAAATGTGTGATAGTTTTTATCGATGATATTTTGATCTACTCAAGGACTGAGACAGAACATGCAGAGCATTTGAGGATAGCTCTAGGAATACTCAGAGAGGAACAGTTATATGCCAAATTCTCGAAGTGTGAATTCTGGCGGAATGAAGTACAGTTTTTAGGACATGTGATCAATAAAGAAGGAGTATTGGTCAACCCCTCCAAGATAGAGGCGGTCTCAAATTGGGAAAGGCCAACCACACCCACAGAGGTAAGGAATTTTATAGGATTGGCCGGCTACTATCGTAGATTTGTACAGGACTTTGCGAAGATCGCAGCCCCTTTGACACGACTTACTCGTAAGACAGAGAAGTTTGAATGGACGGAGAAATGCGAGAACAGTTTTCAGGTTTTAAAGAAAAGGTTGATAACGGCTCCGGTATTGGCATTGCCGGACGGAAAAAGAGATTTTGTGATATATAGTGACGCGTCGCACAAAGGATTAGGATGTGTGCTTATACAGCATGGTAAAGTGATTGCGTATGCGTCGAGACAACTGAAGGAATACGAGGTTAGATATCCTACTCATGACCTTGAGCTCGCGGCAATAGTATTTGCCATAAAAATTTGGAGGCACTACTTGTATGGAGAGAAGTGAGAGATTTTCACAGACCATAAGAGCCTCAAATACATATTTACGCAGAAAGAGCTCAACATGCGCCAGAGGAGATGGTTAGAACTAATCAAGGACTATGATTGTGAGATTCTCTATCATCCAGGGAAAGCCAATGTGGTGGCTGATGCCCTTAGTAGAAAGGAAAGACTCAGAATGATAACGACTTCGGAAGAATTGATAAGGGATTTTGAGAGAATGGAAATAGAAGTAAAGGTAACCGGAACCGGAACTGAAAAGCTTTTTGAGATCTCAATGCAGCCAGAGTTATTGGAAAAGTTTAGATTGTGCCAGGAGAAAATAATGAATGAAGGCAGAGAGTCAATGACTGGAGAAGAGATCCATACTGAGAAAGATGATAAAGGGATAATGAGGTACTCCTACCGGATTTGGGTTCCGAATGTTCAAGAGCTTAAAGATGAGATATTGGATGAAAGCCATAGTTCAAGGTATTCCATTCACCCGGGAAGTACCAAGATGTATAGGGATTTGAAGGAATATTACTGGTGGCCCAACATGAAGAGGGACGTAGCAGAATGGGTAAACAAATGTTTGACTTGTTAAAGGGTAAAAGCAGAGCACCAGAGACCTAGTGGACTCTTACGACCCCTGGAGATTCCCGAATGGAAATGGGAACAGATAGCGATGGATTTTGTTATAGGCTTGCCAAGGACGAAAGCCAATCACTACGCCATTTGGGTAATTATAGACCGACTGACAAAGTCAGCTCATTTCATTCCTATCAATGAGAGATACACAGTCGATAGACTGGTGGACATTTACCTTAAGGAAATAGTGACGCGACATGGAGTCCTAGCGTCCATTGTCTCAGACCGAGACCCCAGGTTCAACTCCAGATTTTGAAGGAGCTTTCAGGAATGTGTGGGGACCAAGTTAAATATGAGTACCGCGTACCATCCCCAGACGGATGGGCAGAGTGAAAGGACCATCCAGACACTAGAGGATATGTTGAGAGTCTGTGCAATAGACTTTAAAGGGAGTTGGGATGATCACTTGCCATTGATCGAGTTTTCTTATAACAATAGCTTTCATGCTAGCATCGGAATGCCGCCTTATGAGGCCCTGTACGGAAGAAGGTGTCGATCTCCCTTATACTGGGATGAAGTAGGAGAGCGGAAGATGCTCGGACCCGAAGTGGTCCAAAGGACCAAAGATATAATGGATCTTATCAGAGGGCGACTTGGAGCAGCCCAAGACAGACAGAAGAAATATGCAGACCTAGCCCGAAAGGACAAGGAATATGAAGTAGGGGACTTAGTACTGCTAAAGGTATCCCCTTGGAAGGGATTAATGAGGTTCGGAAGGAAAGGAAAACTAAGCCCAAGATACATTGGACCTTTTGAGATATTAAGACGGATTGGAAAGTTAGCTTACGAGCTAGCCTTACCCCCTAACTTGCAACAAGTTCATAATGTGTTCCATGTGTCAATGCTAAGGAAGTATCATTGGGATGCCAGACACATAGTGGAGTACGATCAGGTGGATATGCAGCCAGATCTAACTTACGTGGAGAAACCAGTAAGGATTATATATAAGAAGGAGCAGGTGCTTCAGAACAAAGTGATCAAGCTAGTCAGAGTACTATGGCAGAATCATAATGTGGAAGAATCAACTTGGGAACTAGAGAGCACAATGCTAGAAAAGTACCCCCATTTGTTTTCTGTTTGATTCCGGGACGGAATCCTTTTAAGGAGGGGAGACTGTAATAACCCCCAAAATTTTCAACTTTTTGTAACCCTTGTGAATAGTGTTTTAGCTGAATGAGAAAACTTTTCACGCCACACTATGTAGGGGTTCTGTTATGGAAATTCTGGGATATTATTAGTACTCTATGTAGTATATAAGTGTATGTAAAGATCGTCAGAATCCAATTCCGAACACTTTCGTTTTTCCCGGAAATCCACTAGATACGGAGAGAATTGAGTATAAGGTAACGGGATAAAAAGGATTTAAATTAAAGGATTATGATAGAGGATCATAAAAAGAAATATAATGTATTGAGAAAGGTTAAGGGAACCTAAGTAATAAGATCCCAGGTATGATCCTTCAAACGATAAACGAAAACGAAAGTTAAGCGAACCGTATAACAGATCAGCGGTCATTAGGCAAACAATTAGGAAGTTAATCAAAGGGATTAGAGAGGATGATGTCACCCAACCAATGAGAAGGGGACAAGGAGGGGAGGATGACATCATGAGGATGACACAAGCATGACATGGGAAGGAAGGAGGTGTGGTTGAATGAGAACCACACAAATTCAAGGGCAACAAGGTAATTGACTAAATCAAACACAAAAACAAATCAACCAAGCCAAGCAAAATCATTTTTCATCAAAATCAAAAAGAACCAAGGCATTGTTCATCTTTTGCTCTCGGCTTTTTAGCTTTTTAAAGGGCAAGAATTTCAAAATCAAGGATCCAAGTTTCCTAAATTGGTAATATAATTCCCTAATCATCTTCATGCTTAGTTAGGGCTATATCATGAGTTTAAGCCATTAATTCCTTCTCAATCTTCTTCATTTAATCAAAGAAGAAGATAATGAATAGTGTTTTCAAGTTTTTAACTTGAAATTTTTCTTGTTTTCCTTGAAGATCCAAGCATTCCAAAGACTTCTCAAAGCTTCTTAAGGCTTCCTAGCTCCTCCCACCACTTCAAGGAAGGTATACAATCTCCAAACCCTAGATTCCTATGTATTATAAGATGATTTTGATTAGTAGGGTGATATTGTAGCTTGTTGTTGTGATTAGAGTTTGGGATTTGAAATGGTAGTGAAATGGAATGGTAAATGTTGTGGTTTTGATTAAAAGAACTTAAGTATGATTAAAGTTAAGCTTAGGCATAAGTATGAATGTTAAAATTGAATTGGTTGGGGTTGTTATGATGTGATAAGGATGGATGTTGGTTGTATTTTGGATTTGAGGTTGAATTGGGATGGTTTTGAATGGTTTAAAATTTGGAAATCGCGTAAACATAGCCGTCGTAACGTCCGATTTTCTTTGGACTGTTTTTGTGCATAACATTAGGACCCGAGAACCCCCTGCTAGATTATGACCACTGCCATGTTTAGATAGCTCATGTTACGAGCTTCGTTTTTATATGTAGTTCGTTCGATTCCGATGCACGGTTTAGGAGAAACGACCGTTTCAAGTAACGGCGTTTCGCGAACGAAACTTTTCCCCTCGCCTTACTTTGAAACATAGGTTAAAGACCAAAAAGGGTTAATTAATGTATGAAACATTTATGGTAAGTGTGTTAGGCAGTTGGTAAGACACTCGCGAAGGAATCGCCTTAAAACTCGTAAAGGTTAAATTATTAAAAATGGTGGAGCCGAGGGTACCCGAGTGACTTAAGCAAATCAGTAAGCACAAAACAAGCGTTAGAGTCTAAGTTAGTTAAAGTATAGATTTACAAGTGACTTTGGTTTAATTCCAACTTACTTGTTGTTTATAGGTTACCAGACTCGTCCCGAGCCTTTTATCACCCCAAGTCGCTCAGGCAAGTTTTCTAACCGTTATAACTATTTTTGTGATGTATATATGTATTTGCATTATCTTGCGATAGATGCATGTTGGTTAATTAGCAAATGTTGCAATATATTGAAGCATGCTGCTATGGTATATATATATGCATGCCTATTTCGTATTCTTTCCATATATATCTGTTGATTCAGTTGATAATACCTATGCTAGAGGATAGCGGTAATTTGCATATACCCTTAGTATAGGGACCCAAAGGTGAAAACATTTTCTAAAACCGGGAGTCGAGGATCCCGAGTAGATTTTGTATATATGTATATATATACATATATATTTATATATATATATGGTTATAGTTTTCAAAACTATTAATCGAATAAGGTTTATTCGATAACTTTATTTTATTTAATGAATATTATTATGAATATTCATTCGAGGGCTTATGACTTCTTTATTTATTTAATGAATATTATTATGAATATTCATTCGAGGGCTTATGACTCTTTTATATTATTTATTGAATATTATTTGAATATTCATTCGAGGGCTTATGACTCAGTTTATATTATTTAATGAATATCATTTGAATATACATTTGAGGATCTATGACTCCGATTATTTGCTGAGATATATTCTTTATTTTATTAAAGAATAAGGTGTCAATAATCAAACTTATTTTCGATTATTCAAATAAAGATAGTACTTTCATAGAAGTATATCTTTGGTTATTTAATACTCGTTTCAAGTATAAGTTTTAATACTTCTACTTCAATTATTTTTATAAAGATTATTCTTATGGGAATATTATTTAAATAATAATATTCAGACATTTTCTAAATATTATGGGGACTGATTTACTTCATTAAATCAGCTTTACTCCAAACACTCTTTAAAGTGTTTACGAGTCTTCAAAATAATTTTTAAAAAGTTAGAGCGGATCCCAAAACTCATTTTTATATTTAAGATCTTCCTTTTTAAGGGGATTTAAATACTCGCTCAAAACCTGAGGGATCCGGCTCTGTAGTGTATTTTATATTCGCAACACTGTTGCAGTTTTGGTAAATGAATTGATTACTTACCCAACGTTCGGGAAGTAAGTCCATCTATTGAGTCGGCATAAGCAACATGGGCTCAGTGGGCGTCCATGATAGTGTAAGTGGCTCAGTGGGAGTCCATCAAATGCATAAGTGGCTGAGTGGCAGTCCAGCATAAGGTCCTATTACGACCAGGGTGATGACCAGTGGGGAATTCGTCCATCTACTAGTAGAAAAGGTTACTTATGGGTATCTTCGCCTGATCAGCAAGATATCTGGTTTATGCCAAATTCTTTTCCTTTCCAAATTTATTGGATATTGCAATTCTGTTCATACTTTACATGACAGAGGTCTTCAGGAAATTGTATAAAGAAGATGTATATGTGGATATATATATATATATCAGAACTTAATGAAGTATATCATGACTTCATTTCCTTTAATAAAATTTCAAAGATTTAATCTATTCAAATCTTGTCTTGTAGTCTCATCTATGTGATGAACTGTTGAAAACTCTTTATACTTTGAACAGTGGTAGTTCAAGTAGCTTTATAAATGATATAAGTGTAGTGAAGTATTTGGTAACTTCATCCCTTGTTTTTACTTATATCTAGTAAGTAATTATCTTACACTTGATAAAAGATTCTAGTAAGTATCCATTTAGATACTTATATTATTGTTATCACTATATATTATCTTGTGAGCTGTAAGGCTCACTCTTGCTTTATTTCTTCATCACACAACAACAGTTAGGAAAGATGGCCAGACTCCAGCAGACCCAGCGCAAGCGCGTGGGAAGCGTCCCGCGTCTTCCCGATGATGTTGTAGCTGCTATAGCTGCAGAGGTAGATCTATTGTAGATCAGACCATCTACTTTTGAGAATCAATTATGTATAATTATAACTTGTGGCAGATAATGGCAATTAACTGTAAATTTATCAAGTAATCGTTTTGGGTTGTAATAACTTTTAAATTGTGGATTCAAAGACTTGTACTTATTTCAATTTCATCTCTGAGACTATAATGGGTTGTGGTGTGTGTTAGTGTGGGGTCACAGCATAAGGTTATTATTATTAACTAAGTGAAGTGATATTGTGGAAAGAAAGACCGTGACGACCCGGATCCCCGACCCCGGATCTGGGGGTGTTACAACCATGTTACGAGAGGACTAAATGAACCTTTGAGCTTCATGTCTCCTAATAAAGACATATGGTTAATAATGATATTAACCTGCTATGATTGCTTTCATTGAAACTCTTCTGAAATTTTATCTGCTTCATGTCATATGTGCGTCAAGTTCAGGAGTGTTCTTCATGAATCATACGCGGTAATCATGTTACTTCCTTAGAAGAATTCGATACGACAGGTATGGACTCCGTATGGTTAGCTATTAAGATTCCAAGGAAAATGAATGACTACCGTAAGTCCGTGGTGGACTATAGTAATGCATCAACGATTCTTTGAATAATGAGCCGATTACAACCGCGAGAGTTGTATGGTAATGGATGTTGAGATTAAGTACCATTAATCGGGTCGTGGTGATGTATAAGTTATCATTATTAGACTAATTAAGTCGATTATCTACCTATTGAATATTTATTTCTTCTTATCAATAGAGAGTTGTAGTACTATACGAGGAAGGTTGCGGTGCAAGCATAGAATTCTAATAACGATGATGTCTAGAATGAAATCCCAGATTCGATTTCGATGTCAAGGGAGTTTCAAAGGTGATTGTGTATAAGCTCGAGCAAGAGCATGGGTCCATAGAATGATGGACTGAATAGCAAAAAAAAAAAATTTAGGCATGTGAAATGCGATGCTATTATACTTGATGTTGATTTATATACATATATGTTTTGATTCTCCTCTGATAAACCTATATAGTTCAGAGGTAGATTCCAAGCCAGATATTTTGTGGCAGTATATTTTTTTTTATATATATATACAATTCTCTTCAATTCGTTATTTTCTCTCCTTTTCATTTCATGTAAGCTGAGAAGAACAACCCTTCCAGAAGGGGAGGTATTGCCGAATGACTATCTATCTGTGTGATAGAAGCCTAGTAGGATACCACATGTTGTTTAATTGCTTGTCAAGTACTAAAGGCTGGCCACCTTCTGTACTAACTATGCGATATAACAAGTGTTCATGATCATAGTGATCTCTCAATAAATTCTTTTACTTCTATACGATGGATCAAGCTTTCAAAGATAGAAGCATCTAGGAAGGAGTAATATCAGTACGATGGTATTCCGAATCTAACGCGTTCGTGATACTAAGGTTGACGCAATTATTAAAAGGTTATAGAATGCTAACGAGCAAAAGTGTAACCAGTATAGTATTATGTACAGAAGATAGTAATGACTACGAACTGGAAAAGAATGGGTATTGAGAAGCAAAAGTTATAGTGCTAGAAGCTATTATGAGAGTCTGTGTAATAGATTTGAAAGAATTTGGAATGATCATTTATCGCGGATTGAGTTTTCTTACGATAATAGATCATATGTCATTATCGAGATGTCGCCTTATGAGATCCTTGAGGGAAGACAATGTCGATCTCCCTTATATTAGGATGAAGATTGTAGAGCGCAAGATGCTCGGACCCGCAGTAGTCCAAAGGATCAAGGATATAATAGATCTAATCAGAGGACGGCTGGTAGTAGCCCAAGATGGACATAAGAAGTATGTTGATTTGACACGAAAGGACAAAGAATAGGAAGTAGGGGACCTAGTGTTTTTAAAGGTATCCCCTTGGAAACCCTTGGAAAGGGTTGATGAGATTCGGAAAGAAATGAAAGCTAAGTCCATGAATTGTTGGACCCTTGGATATATTAAGACGTATTGGGAGGATAGCATATCAGCTAGCCCTAACCCCGAACATGTAGCAGGTCGTAACGTGTTTCACGTATCAATGTTAAGGAAGTGTAATTCGGATACCAGATAAATAGGGGCATATGAGCGCATAGACATGCAACCCGACGTAACCTATATGGAGCAACCAGGAAGGGTTATAGAGTGAAAAGGAACAAGTGCTTAGGAGAAGGGCTATCAAACTAGGCAGAGTTTGGTGGTAGGACCACAATGTGGGAAAATTTACTCGAGAGTTAGAAAGTGCAACGCTAAGAGAGTATCCCTATTCATTTTCTATCTGATTCCGGGACGGAATCCTTTTAAGGAGGGGAGACTGTAATAACCCCAATTTTTGGAAATTTTTGAAACCCTTATGAATAGTGATTTTGCAGATTATGCTGAATGAAAAAACTTTTCATGCCACACTATGTAGGGGTTCTGTTATTGATCTTCTGGGATATTATTAGTACTCTATGTGGTATATAAGTGTATGTAAAGATCGTCAGAATCCAATTCCGAACACTTTGATTTTCCCGGAAATCCACTAGATACGGAAAGAATTGAGTATAAGGTAACAGGATAAAAAGGATTTAAATTAAAGGATTATAAGAGAGGATCAAAAAAGGAATACAATATATTGAGAAAGGTTAAGGGAACCTAAGTAATAAGATCCCGGGTATGATCCCTCAAACGATAAACGAAAATGAAAGTTAAGCGAACCGTATAACAGATCAGCGGTCATTAGGCAAACAATTAGAAGCTAATCAAAGAGATTAGAGGGGATGATGTCATCCAACCAATGAGAAGAGGACAAAGAGGGGAGGATGACATCACATGATGACATAAGCATGACATAGGGAGGAAGGAGGTGTGGTTGGTTTTTAACCACACAATTTTCAAGGTTAATAAGGTAATTAACCAAAAACAAATCAAAAACAACCAACCAAAGAATCAAATCAAAGCAAAAACACAAAAAAATCTCTCTTTATCCAAGCTTGCTCTCGGCTTTTCTTCTTTTTCAAAGAAGAAATTTCCAAAAATGAAGTTCCAAGCATTGTTAAATCACAAGGTAATTATCTAAGGTTCCTTGTACATAGATATGGATATGCTATAAGTTTAAGCTCCTAATTCCTTCACAATCTCTTCCAATAAATCAAGGAAGAAGATGGTGAATAGTAACCTTCAAGAAATAACTTTAGTTTTCTTGAATTTTTATGAAAGATTAAGGTTATACAAGCAAGGATCAAGGTTCTTTAGGCATTCAAAGCTCTTGTGTTGTGTTAAGAAGCTTCAAGGAAGGTATAATCTCTTAACCAAGCTTTGTTATTGAATGTTAAGAGCATAATATGAGTATTATAGTCCATGAGAGGCTTGATGGTTGTGTATGTAGAGATTAGTTGGTTTTGGGATGTTTTTGGAGTTGTAAATCTTGGTTGTTGATTAATGAACTTAAGTGTAGTTTAAATTCATGATAAAGAATAGTATAAATTGTTAATGTTGAGTTGTTGGGGCTGTTAGGATGTGGTATGGATGGATTTTGGATTGGGATGTGATTGTGGCTTGATTATGGGTTGAATTGGAAGGGTATAAAATTGGGAAATCGCGTAAACATAGCCGTCGTAATGTCCGATTTACTTTAGACTGCTTTTGTTCATAACATTAGGACCCGAGAACCCCCTGCTAGATTATGACCATTGCCGTGTTTAGATATTTCATGTTACGAGCTTCGTTTTGATATGCAGTTCGTTTGATTCCGATGTACGGTTTAGGAGAAACGGCCGTTTTAAGTAACGACGTTTCGCGAACGAACCCTTACCCCTCGCCTTACTTTGAAACATAGGTTAAAGACCTTAAAGGACTAATTGAAGTATGAAACATTTATGTAAGGTGTAATAGGCAGTTAGTAAGACACTCGCGAAGGAATCGCCTTAAAACTCGTAATGGGTAATTTATTAAAAATGGTGGAGCCGAGGGTACTCGAGCGACTTAAGTAAATCATTAAGCGCAAAACGAGCGTTAGAGTCTGAGTTGGTTAGAGTATAGATTTACAAGTGACTTTGGTTTAATTCCAACTTACTTGTTGCTTATAGGTTACCAGACTCGTCCCGAGCCATTCGTAACCCCCAGTCGCTCAGGCAAGTTTTCTACCCGTTATACTGTTGTTGTGATGTATATATGTATATGCATTATCTTGTGATAGATGCATGTTGGTTAATCAGCAAATTTTGCGATATATTGAAGCATGCTGATATGGTATATATATGCATGCCTATTTCATATTCTTGCCATATATATCTGTTGGTTCAGTTGATAATACCTATGCTAGAGAATAGCGGTAATTTGCATATACCCTTAGTATAAGGACCCAAAGGTGAAAACATTTTCTAAAACCGGGAGTCGAGGATCCCGAGTAGATTTTATATATATATATTTATATATATATATGGTTATAGTTTTCAAAACTATTAATCGAATAAGGTTTATTTGATAACTTTATTTTATTAATGAATATTATCTTGAATATTCATTCGAGGACTTATGACTCCTTTATATTATTTATTGAATATTACTTGGATATTCATTTGAGGATGTATGACTCCTTTATTTTATTTAATGAATATTATTTATAATATTCATTCGAGGTATTATGACTCCGCTTATTATTTATTAATATTCTTTATTTTATTAAAGAATAAGGTGTCGATAATCAAACTCACTTTTGATTATTCAAATAAAGATAGTACTTTCGTATAGGTATATCTTTGGTTATTTAATATTCATTTCAAATATATGTTTTAAAACTTCTACTTCAATTATTTTTATAAAGATTATTCTTTATGGGAATATTATTTAAATAATAATATTCAGATATTTTCTAATATATTGGAACTGATTTACCTTGTTAAATCAGCATCACTCCAAACATTCTTAAAAATGTTTTGCGAGTCTTCAAAATGATTTTTAAAAGTTAGAGCGGATCCCAAAACTCATTTTTATATTTAAGATCCTCCTTTTGAAGGGGATTTAAATACTCGCTCAAAACCTGAGGGATCCGGCTCTGTGGTGTGTAACACCCCCAGATCCGGGGTCGGGGATCCGGGTCGTCACGAGTTCCATTTCCCTTAATAACATCCAATCTTAATAATTACTCAACTACTCTGCACTGTGACCCCACAATAAACACACACACCACACGTTATAGTCTCAGAGATGAACATCCAAAAAAAAATAATCACAAGTCCTTATATTCCACAATTATCTGCCAATACACCTTAAAAGGTTTTCTGACTAAATTTACATTTCTTTGCCATTATTACAATTCATAAATATACATAAATCTGGTACATCAGAAGTTGAAAGCCTAGCCTATTGGTAGTTCCTACCTCAGCTACGGCGGCATCAGTGCTTCTAGAAAACTGCGGAACGTCTCCTAACCTCTTGCGAATCGGGAGCTTGGTCCGGTTCATCTTATCTATTTGATGTTGTGTGATGAAAGAAGAAAGCAAGGGTGAGCAGCAAGCCCACCAAAATAATATGTATAATGATTAACAATATATGAGCCTTCTCATAGTACTCATGAAAGTCTTGGTCAAAAGAAATGGACCAAGTTGATATCTTAATGCAATGAAGTCGCAAAATATTCAGTATATATATATACATATATACTTTTCAAAATATTGGAAGTCCTCTTCCATGCATAATACACACAGAGTTCCAGTGTATAACTGTATAAAAATACCGTTGCAAGGTGATCTCATATATCTAACCTTGTCTCAACGTTTTTCTGAAAATTTTTGTCATGCATAAGATAATCATTTACTAGATATAAGTTAAAAAAAAATGAAGTTACAAGATACTCCAATATACTTTATATCCAAATACTACTTGAACTACCACCGTTCAAGTTATAATCAGTTTCAAAGTTCATCACCCAGATGAGACTACAAGATAAGACTTGAATAGATTCAATCTTTGAAATATTATTATAAATAATGAAGTTACGAGATACTTCATTAAGTCCTGATATATATATCCATATATATATATATCATACATTTCCTGAAAATCTCTGTCATGTAAAGTATGAACAGAGTTATAATATCCAATGAATTTTGGAAAGGAAAAGAATTTTGGCATAAACCAGATATCTTGCTGATCAGGCAAAGATACCAATAAGTAACCTTTTCTACTGTAGATGGATGAATTCCTCACCGGTCCTCACCCTGGCCGCATTAGGACCTCGCGCTAGACCGTTACCCGGCCACTCACGCGTTGATGGACTGCTACCCAGCCACTTACACTTTGATAGACCGTACCCCGGCCTGTCGCTTATGCCGACTCAATTAGATGGGCTTACTTCCCGAACATTGGGCAAGTAATCAATTCATTTACCAAAACAGCAACCTTGTTGCGAATATAAAATACACCATAGAGCCGGATCCCTCAGGTTTTGAACGAATATTTAAATTCCCTTTAAAAGGAAGATCTTAAATATAAAAATGAGTTTTGGGATCCGCTCTAACTTTTAAAAATCATTTTGAAGACTCGAAAACACTTTAAAGAGTGTTTGGAGTAATGCTGATTTAATGAAGTAAATCAGTCCCAATATATTTAGAAAATATCTGAATATTATTATTTAAATAATATTTCCATAAAGAATACTCTTTATACAAATAATTGAAGTAGAAGTTGTAAGACTTATACTTGAAATGAGTATTAAATAACCAAAGATATACTTATATGAAAGTACTATCTTTATTTGAATAATCGAAAATAAGTTTGATTATCGAAACATTATTCTTTAATAAAATAAAGAATATATCTCAGCAAATAATCGGAGTCATAGATCCTCAAATGAATATTCAAATAATATTCATTAAATAATATAAACTGAGTCATAAGCCCTCGAATGATTATTCAAATAATATTCAATAAATAATATAAAAGAGTCATAAGCCCTCGAATGAATATTCAAATAATATTCAAATAATAAAATAAAAGGAGTCATAAGTCCTCGAATGAATATTCAAATATTATTCAATAAATAATATAAAAGAGTCATAAGCCCTCGAATGAATATTCAAATAATATTCAAATAATAAAATAAAAGGAGTCATAAGTCCTCGAATGAATATTCGTAATAATATTCATTAAATAAAATAAAGTTATCGAATAAACCTTATTCGATTAATAGTTTTAAAAACTATATCAATATATATATATAAATATATATTATACTCGGGAGCCTCGCCTCCCGGTTTAGAAATATGTTCACCTTTTATCCCCTATACTAAGGGTAAACTCAAATACCGCTTATCTCTAGCATAGGTATTATGCAACTATAAGCATTTGAACCAATAGATATATAAATCAAGAATATGAAACAGGCATGCATATATACTATATCACATGCTACAATATATCGCAAGAATTTGCTAATAACCAATATGCATTTATCGCAAGATCATGCATATACACATATACATCACAACAACAGTTATACGGGTAGAAAACTTGCCTGAGCGACTTGGGGTGATAAAAGGCTCGGGACGAGTCTGGTAACCTATAAACAACAAGTAAGTTGGAATTAAATCAAAGTCACTTGTAAATCTATACTTTAACTAACTTAGACTCTAACGCTTGTTTTGCGCTTACTGATTTGCTTAAGTCACCCGGGTACCCTCGGCTCCACCATTTTTAATAATTTAATCCTTTACGAGTTTTAAGGCGATTCCTTCGCGAGTGTCTTAGCAACTGCCTAACACACTTACCATAAATGTTTCATGCATTAATTAACCCTTTTTGGTCTTTAACCTATGTTTCCAAGTAAGGCGAGGGGAAAAGTTTCGTTCGCGAAACGCCGTCACTTGAAACGGTCGTTTCTCCTAAACCGTGCATCGGAATCGAACGAACTATATATCAAAACGAAGCTCGTAACATGAGCTATCTAAACATGGCAGTGGTCATAATCTAGCAGGGGGTTCTCGGGTCCTAATGCTATGCACAAAAACAGTCCAAAGAAAATCGGATGTTACGACGGCTATGTTTACGCGATTTCCAATATTTTAAACCATTCAAAACCCTCCCAATTCAACCTCAAATCCAACATACAACCAACATCCATCCTTATCACATCATAACAACCTCAACTAATTCAATTTTTAACATTCATACTTATGCCTAAGCTTAACTTTAACCATACTTAAGTTCTTTTAACCAAAACCACAACATTTACCATTCCATTTCACTACCATTTCAATTCCCAAACTCTAATCACAACAACAAGCTACAATATCATTCTACTAATCAAAATCATCTTATAATACATAGGAATATAGGGTTTGGAGATGGTATACCTTCCTTGAAGTGGTGGGAGGAGCTAGGAAGCCTTAAGAAGCTTTGAGAAGTCTTAGGAATGCTTGGATCTTCAAGGGAAACAAGAAAAACTTCAAGTTAAAAACTTGAAAACACTATTCATAGCCTTCTTCTTTGATTAAATGGAGAAGATGGAGAAGGAATTGATGGCTTAAACTCATGATATAGCCCTAACTAAGCATGAAGATGATTAGGGAATTAACTCACCAATTTAGGAAGCTTGGATCTTTGATTTTGAATTTCTTGCTCTTTTGAATAGTAAAAAGCCGAGAGCTTCTTCAAGAACAAGCCTTGGTTCTTTTTGATTTTGATGAAAATGATTTTACTTGGCTTGGTTGCTTTGTTTTTGTGTTTGATTTAGTCAATTACCTTGTTGCCCTTGAATTTGTGTGGTTCTCATTCAACCACACCTCCTTCCTTCCCATGTCATGCTTGTGTCATCCTCATGATGTCATCCTCCCCTCCTTGTCCTCTTTCTATTGGTTGGATGACATCATCCCCACTAATCCCCTTGATTAACTTCCTAATCGTTTGCCTAATGACCGCTGATCTGTTATACGGTTCGCTTAACTTTCGTTTTCGTTTATCGTTTGAGGGATCATACCCGGGATCTTATTACTTAGGTTCCCTTAACCTTTCTCAATATATTGTATTCCTTTTATGATCCTCTCTTATAATCCTTTAATTTAAATCCTTTTTATCCTGTTACCTTATACTCAATTCTTTCCGTATCTATTGGATTTCCGGGAAAATCAAAGTGTTCGGAATTGGATTCTGACGATCTTTACATACACTTATATACCACATAGAGTACTAATAATATTCCATAAGATCAATAACAGAACCCCTACATAGCGTGGCATGAAATTTTTTCTCATTCAGCAAAAACACTATTTATAAGGGTTTCAAAAATTTCCAAAAATTGGGGTTATTACAGTCTCCCCTCCTTAAAAGGATTCTGTCCCGGAATCAGATAGAAAACAGTTGGGGATGCTTTTCTAGCATTGTGCCTTCTAACTCTCTAGTCAATTTTTGACATTGTGGTCCTACCACCAACTCTGCCTAGTTTGATAATCCTTCTCCTAAGCACTTGTTCCTTTTCACTCTATAACCCTTCCTGGTTGCTCCATATAGGTTACGTCGGGTTGCATATCTATGCGCTCATATGCCTCTATTTATCTAGCATCTGAATTACACTTCCTTAACATTGATACGTGAAACACGTTACGACCTGCTACATGTTCGGGGTTAGGGCTAGCTCATATGCTAACTTCCCAAACGTCTTAATATATCCAAGGGTCCAACAAATTGTAGACTTAGCTTTCCTTTCTTTCCGAACCTCATCAATCCTTTCCAAGGGATACCTATAACATTACTAGGTCCCCTATTTCATACTCTTTGTCCTTTCGTGTCATGTCCATCTTGGGCTACTACCAGCCGTCCTCTGATTAGATCTATCATATTCTTGGTCCTTTGGACTACTACGGATCCGAGCATCTTGCGCTCTACAACTTCATCCTAATATAAGGGAGATCGACATTGTCTTCCCTCAAGGATCTCATAAGGCGACATCTCGATAATGACAAATGATCTATTGTCATAAGAAAACTCAATTCGTGTTAAGTGATCATTCTAATTTCTTTCAAGTCTATTGCACAGACTCTCATTATAGCTTTTAGCATTAGAGCTTCTGCTTCTCAATACCCATTCTTTTTGAGTTCGTAATCGCTACTACCTTCCGTTCCTAATATTATACTGGTTATACTTTTGCTCGTTAGCGTTCTATAACCTTTTAATAACCACGTCAACCTTAGTATTACGAATGTGTTCCCATTCTGAATACCACCATACCTTTACTACTCCTTTTTCAGCTGTATCTATTTTCGAAAGCTTAATCCTTCATATAGAAGTAAAAGAATTTATTGAGAGATCACTATGATCATGAACACTTGTTATCTCGCATAGTTAGTACAGAAGGTGGCCAGCCTTTAGTACTTGACAAGCAATTAAACAATAGTTGGTATCCTACTAGGCTTCTATCACATAGATAGACAGTCATTCGGCAATACCTCCCCTTCTGGAAGGGTTGTTCTTCTCAACTTACATGAAATGAAAAGAAGAGAAAAGAACGAACTGAAGAGAATTATATATATAAAAAAAATATACTGCCACAAAATATCTGGCTTGGAACCTACCTCTGAACTATAGAGGTTTGTCATAGGAGAACAAAACATATACGTATTTATATCAATATCAAGTATTATAGCATCGTATTTCCCATGCCTAAATATTTCTATTCCGTCCATCATTCTATGGACCCATGCTCTTCCTCGAGCTTATACACAATCACCTTTGAAACTCCCTCGATTTCGAAAATCGAACCTGGGATCTCATTTTAGACATCACCGTTACTAGAGTTCTATGCTTGCACCGCAACCTTCCTCATATAGTAATACGACTCTCTTTTCATAAGAGGGAATAATATTCAATAGGTAGATACTCTACTTAATTAGTCTATCAATGATAACTTATACACTACCACGACCCGTTTAGTGGTACTCAATCTCAACATCCATTCCAATACAACTCTCACGGTTGTAATCAGCTCATTACTCGCAGAATCATTGCTGCATTACTATGGCCCACCGTTGACCTACTGTAGTCATTCGCTTTCCGTGAAGTTTTAATAGCTAACCATACGGAGTCCATTCATATCATATCTAATTCTCCTAAGGAGTTAACATAACCACCAATCACAATTCATGAAGAACACTCCAAACTCTGACGTACTTTCATGACATGAAGCAGATAAAATTGCAGAAGAGTTTCAATCAAAGCAACAATAGCAGGTTAATACCATTCTTAATCATATACCTTAAATAGAAGACTTAACTCAAAGGTTCGTCTAGTCCTTTTGGAAACATGGTCCTGGCTTATCCCAAGATAGGACCTCCTAAGATAGATAGCCCGTTCATGGCGATTACACGAATTAAACTTTTACCAACTACTATTACGATTGGGTATTGCACAGTCATCAGAAGGAATGTCAATCTTCCAAACCATAATACAACCTTCACAGTTTTAACCATCATCACTGTATTCCTCTGGCACAAGCGCCTATAATTATCCTCTTACCTTTAAAGTGTCGGCCACCTCTTTGGCCTTTCCTGATATTAAAATTTCCTTATAGTCAATGTCATTTTAACCACCTCCAAATAAATTTTCTACCTTATTTCAATCACTGCTTTTGTGAAGATGTATTCCTTAAAATCTGATGAGTAAAACAAAATATCACCATTTTTCCATAAGTTATTGCCTCAGTCTTTAGAGGTTAATCACTGTCACGACTGACTCTCAATCATACTTAGAACATCTTTTATCTTAAGTCCTAATTGCCCTGAATAATTTCGACCTTTACTGGTTCGATCCATACTTTCTCGTGGTTTAACACGTGCCCCACTTGGCATCATTATAATTATGTCATATTTCCTTTATCAACATTTTTATTCTTGAGAATTTCGAATATTTCCTTTCTCCTTGTAAAACCTCTAAGGTTATCCTTCAATCGTTCCTCCTGTATTCCCTATATACAGGGCATATCAAAATACCATTTACTAATACTAGAACCATTGTCTATATACTTCTGAAAAATTTCTCCACTGATCCTTAAAGGTTATTATTACCTTAATCCTTTCCAATTCATACTGTCAAAACTCATACTATCCCTATTAAGGGTGAAATGCCAACCTTTATGCATTCCCCTAGGATTCGTTTTAAGTTACCGATGTTCTATCCTTAATTCCACCTTTAAAAGGTACAAGCATCCTTCCATGGATAAATAAAGTCATATATCCCTGATAAGGGTATCTTATTCAATCATTTCCACCTCGATAGTCTATACCGAATTTCACAATAGCATCCTTATTCAAGTTAAGGTCAATCCACATGGCCTCCAAAAGATAAAAAATGGTTATCCGCTTTTCTTTCCTGATTTGGTAATGATCACATGGATGATCTGGAAGATATTGGTCGTGTTCAACGTGAACTTCTTCTTAATAAATCCTTATTTACTTTTGTTGTTTATCTCAACAGTCATCTCAATGTTGGGATATCTTTCATACCTGGCGTCTCCCTTCCTGGGTATCAAGCCACCGGTCTTACACTTCACATTCTTGAAGGTCACTTCCTTCATCCAATTTTCTTAATTTCTTACTTTCTTGTCTCCTCAGTCTATCCGCGTCTCATTATTTATCCTTTGAACTATCTCAAGGTTTCTTCGAATCCTCCCAACTTACAGGGGATAATATATATGTATCTCTTATGCCCTCAACCATCAATTTTAACTCATGGTGAATCACCCTCATCCTGACGATTACATACTTTTCTATTTCTATTACTACGAGTCTTTAGGGTTTCCTCATACCCAACTTCCTTATCATTCCTCAAACTCTATTGCCTTTATATTCCTTTCTCTTATCATTATTTCATGAACTAACACAACATAAGCATTGATTTCAAACATCCCGTCATTCTGGATTCGTGTCCTCAGAACGAATCTTGACAACTTTTACAACTTAGATTCATAATTTATCATACTCGTCTGCCTTTGTTCTGACTCTAAAGCTTTTACACTATCTCCTTATCTTTGGGAATTACTTTCCCGAAAACAATTGACTGGACTTAAATCAGTTTATTATAATCTCTTGCTCCGTGCCTTCCTTGGTCTTTCACCAGCGGGTGGTCTCTCTCTTAGGAGGGTAAGTGACAAAAACAGTCCTTTTGAGATTCGTCAATCATTTAGAATCTCAAATGATTCCTATATTTCCTTTAGCCAGGCTCTTGCCTCGATTGGGCCAGCTTGTTCCTTGGAACTCTGAGAGCTTAGCGACTTAGAGGTCCTGAAAGAATTTCACACCACATTTTTTCCTCAAGGTGGTGGTTGGGAATAAAATATAAGTTCTGTTTAGACAGGTTCATGAATTTCCGTATAGGAGTACCGTCTCGGGTCTCCTTATCTCACTCGACTTTTGCTTTCTTAGTCTAAATATTTCTTCCTACTCCCCATAATTGGAGTCATCTTTTAATTTAAAATCTTCATTTTCCACTTTATTATATTCCGGGTTCTTTATATCTTAATTGCAACCTCCCTGATTATCACGTTCCAGGTTTGCGCTTAATCTTTTTCCTTGTGGGGGCATATTACTTGGAAAATTTTGAGAATCTCCGGATATTTGTCTTACTTACTTTGCTTAAGTCTTCCCCTCGTTTAGTCCTTGCACGATTGCAATTTATGAATTCTTAAGTTCGATAAACTTCATGACACTCTCTTAAGTGTTAATAGAGCAATTAACAATGTGATTTATCACAAACAAACTGACCTGAACTGAAATTAACGAATATATACATAACCATTTGTTCGAGGGTACAACAACTGAACATATTAAAGAGGATTACATCATTTGAACTTATCGCTCCTATTCCAAAAGTACTACCGTAGATAGTCATCTCATCATTAAAACTAATCATTCATAACTTAGGCTAATCCTCCAAAAGCGGTGCTACATGAAACCCTTGTTTGATTGCTCTGGCTCTACACACTACCATGGATTAAGAGATGCGAGCACGCACGACATCCCTAACCTGCTCCATCACAGAGGTGATGAGGTCTAAGATAGTCGCAAGTAGAGCCGGATCAACCTGACCCTCAAGATGGCCTCTAGCTGTAACACGGGTGGTAGCCTCAATCCTTTCCATGCTATACGCTAATCCTGCCGGAAGTATCCCGCCCTCAATCCTTGGTGCAGTAAGTCGATCCAACAGATCACTCCTAACATTACGGGCCTCAGACAGGCCACCCAAAGTCATATAATAATTGGCGATAAGAGAAGCCTGAGTGGTAGCATCTAGCAGTCCATGGGGTGCAGGTGGTGCAGACCCAGGAGATCCAAATGGATAGCCAAGCACGGTATCAGGTGATAATGGTTCAGGGGATAAAGGTGGCATTTCCTCAGTATGTGCTGGGCTCTGTACAGGGGAGGGAATAGGAATTGGTGGAACCTCATGGGTGTCTACAGGAGCCTCTGGAAGAGGGTCTGATACTGGTATAATTGGTGTCGTGAAAGGCCCCACTCCTTCTACCCTCATTAACCTTTGTGCCCTTGGTAACTCTTCATCCTCTAGTGCCACCCTTGCGGTCATTCTTGCTCTGGTAGTCGCCCTGACTACGGTCATCAGTTCCTCA
This sequence comes from Apium graveolens, assembly GCF_009905375.1. Classification (NCBI taxonomy): domain Eukaryota; kingdom Viridiplantae; phylum Streptophyta; class Magnoliopsida; order Apiales; family Apiaceae; genus Apium; species Apium graveolens. The sequence continues at coordinate 73,512 of NW_027420023.1, forward strand.
GCGGTCCTCTCTTCATTCTCATCAGGATCCTCCATGAGATCCTCTTCAGCCACAATCCTTTCCAGAATAACATCCTCAACCACAACATTCTCTATCTGAACCTCATCCGGTCCCTCATTAGGGTACTCCATCGGATTCACAATTTGATCTCCAACTTGTAATAAAACATCATCATGTTGATGCTCCTGAACCTCAAGGTTCGGTGCTCCGCTGCCCTATACGAGAACGAACTATGTTACTATCACGATACTTATAAGGGTTCCCATAAGGGTTTTATCTGTCAGTGCTACGTTAGGTAGCCCGACTATGATCTTGGCAAGAGTTCTTATTATCTTAGTGAACTTATTATCTTAACGTCACATCATCTCTGAGGTTTATAACGCTTAGCTCTGATACCATTTCTGTAACACCCCCAGATCCGGGGTCGGGGATCCGGGTCGTCACGAGTTCCATTTCCCTTAATAACATCCAATCTTAATAATTACTCAACTACTCTGCACTGTGACCCCACAATAAACACACACACCACACGTTATAGTCTCAGAGATGAACATCCAAAAAAAATAATCACAAGTCCTTATATTCCACAATTATCTGCCAATACACCTTAAAAGGTTTTCTGACTAAATTTACATTTCTTTGCCATTATTACAATTCATAAATATACATAAATCTGGTACATCAGAAGTTGAAAGCCTAGCCTATTGGTAGTTCCTACCTCAGCTACGGCGGCATCAGTGCTTCTAGAAAACTGCGGAACGTCTCCTAACCTCTTGCGAATCGGGAGCTTGGTCTGGTTCATCTTATCTATCTGATGTTGTGTGATGAAAGAAGAAAGCAAGGGTGAGAAGCAAGCCCACCAAAATAATATGTATAATGATTAACAATATATGAGCCTTCTCATAGTACTCATGAAAGTCTTGGTCAAAAGAAATGGACCAAGTTGATATCTTAATGCGATGAAGTCGCAAAATATTCAGTATATATATATACATATATACTTTTCAAAATATTGGAAGTCCTCTTCCATGCATAATACACACAGAGTTCCAGTGTATAACTGTATAAAAATACCGTTGCAAGGTGATCTCATATATCTAACCTTGTCTCAACGTTTTTCTGAAAATCTTTGTCATGCATAAGATAATCATTTACTAGATATAAGTTAAAAAAAATGAAGTTACAAGATACTCTAATATACTTTATATCCAAATACTACTTGAACTACCACCGTTCAAGTTATAATCAGTTTCAAAGTTCATCACCCAGATGAGACTACAAGATAAGACTTGAATAGATTCAATCTTTGAAATATCATTATAAATAATGAAGTTACGAGATACTTCATTAAGTCCTGATATATATATCCATATATATATATATATATATATATATCTCATACATTTCCTAAAAATCTCTGTCATGTAAAGTATGAACAGAGTTATAATATCCAATGAATTTTGGAAAGGAAAAGAATTTTGGCATAAACCAGATATCTTGCTGATCAGGCAAAGATACCAATAAGTAACCTTTTCTACTGTAGATGGATGAATTCCTCACCGGTCCTCACCTTGGCCGCATTAGGACCTCGCGCTAGACCGTTACCCGGCCACTCACGCGTTGATGGACTGCCACCCAGCCACTTACACTTTGATAGACCGTACCCCGGCCTGTCGCTTATGCCGACTCAATTAGATGGGCTTACTTCCCGAACATTGGGCAAGTAATCAATTCATTTACCAAAACAGCAACCTTGTTGCGAATATAAAATACACCATAGAGCCGGATCCCTCAGGTTTTGAACGAATATTTAAATCCCCTTTAAAAGGAAGATCTTAAATATAAAAATGAGTTTTGGGATCCGCTCTAACTTTTAAAAATCATTTTGAAGACTCGAAAACACTTTAAAGAGTGTTTGGAGTAATGCTGATTTAATGAAGTAAATCAGTCCCAATATATTTAGAAAATGTCTGAATATTATTATTTAAATAATATTCCCATAAAGAATACTCTTTATACAAATAATTGAAGTAGAAGTTGTAAGACTTATACTTGAAATGAGTATTAAATAACCAAAGATATACTTATATGAAAGTACTATCTTTATTTGAATAATCGAAAATAAGTTTGATTATCGAAATATTATTCTTTAATAAAATAAAGAATATATCTCAGCAAATAATCGGAGTCATAGATCCTCAAATGAATATTCAAATAATATTCATTAAATAATATAAACTGAGTCATAAGCCCTCGAATGAATATTCAAATAATATTCAATAAATAATATAAAAGAGTCATAAGCCCTCGAATGAATATTCAAATAATAAAATAAAAGGAGTCATAAGTCCTCGAATGAATATTCAAATATTATTCAATAAATAATATAAAAGAGTCATAAGCCCTCGAATGAATATTCAAATAATATTCAAATAATAAAATAAAAGGAGTCATAAGTCCTCGAATGAATATTCGTAATAATATTCATTAAATAAAATAAAGTTATCGAATAAACCTTATTCGATTAATAGTTTTAAAAACTATATCAATATATATATATAAATATATATTATACTCGGGAGCCTCGCCTCCCGGTTTAGAAATATGTTCACCTTTTATCCCCTATACTAAGGGTAAACTCAAATACCGCTTATCTCTAGCATAGGTATTATGCAACTATAAGCATTTGAACCAACAGATATATAAATCAAGAATATGAAACAGGCATGCATATATACCATATCACATGCTACAATATATCGCAAGAATTTGCTAATAACCAATATGCATTTATCGCAAGATCATGCATATACACATATACATCACAACAACAGTTATACGGGTAGAAAACTTGCCTGAGTGACTTGGGGTGATAAAAGGCTCGGGACGAGTCTGGTAACCTATAAACAACAAGTAAGTTGGAATTAAACCAAAGTCACTTGTAAATCTATACTTTAACTAACTTAGACTCTAACGCTTGTTTTGCGCTTACTGATTTGCTTAAGTCACCCGGGTACCCTCGGCTCCACCATTTTTAATAATTTAATCCTTTACGAGTTTTAAGGCGATTCCTTCGCGAGTGTCTTACCAACTGCCTAACACACTTACCATAAATGTTTCATGCATTAATTAACCCTTTTTGGTCTTTAACCTATATTTCCAAGTAAGGCGAGGGGAAAAGTTTCGTTCGCGAAACGCCGTTACTTGAAACGGTCGTTTCTCCTAAACCGTGCATCGGAATCGAACGACCTATATATCAAAACGAAGCTCGTAACATGAGCTATCTAAACATGGTAGTGGTCATAATCTAGCAGGGGGTTCTCGGGTCCTAATGCTATGCACAAAAACAGTCCAAAGAAAATCGGACGTTACGACGGCTATGTTTACGCGATTTCCAATATTTTAAACCATTCAAAACCCTCCCAATTCAACCTCAAATCCAACATACAACCAACATCCATCCTTATCACATCATAACAACCTCAACCAATTCAATTTTTAACATTCATACTTATGCCTAAGCTTAACTTTAACCATACTTAAGTTCTTTTAACCAAAACCACAACATTTACCATTCCATTTCACTACCATTTCAATTCCCAAACTCTAATCACAACAACAAGCTACAATATCATTCTACTAATCAAAATCATCTTATAATACATAGGAATCTAGGGTTTGGAGATGGTATACCTTCCTTGAAGTGGTGGGAGGAGCTAGGAAGCCTTAAGAAGCTTTGAGAAGTCTTAGGAATGCTTGGATCTTCAAGGAAAACAAGAAAAACTTCAAGTTAAAAACTTGAAAACACTATTCATAGCCTTCTTCTTTGATTAAATGGAGAAGATGGAGAAGGAATTGATGGCTTAAACTCATGATATAGCCCTAACTAAGCATGAAGATGATTAGGGAATTAACTCACCAATTTAGGAAGCTTGGATCTTTGATTTTGAATTTCTTGCTCTTTTGAATAGTAAAAAGCCGAGAGCTTCTTCAAGAACAAGCCTTGGTTCTTTTTGATTTTGATGAAAATGATTTTACTTGGCTTGGTTGCTTTGTTTTTGTGTTTGATTTAGTCAATTACCTTGTTGCCCTTGAATTTGTGTGGTTCTCATTCAACCACACCTCCTTCCTTCCCATGTCATGCTTGTGTCATCCTCATGATGTCATCCTCCGCTCCTTGTCCTCTTTCTATTGGTTGGATGACATCATCCCCACTAATCCCCTTGATTAACTTCCTAATCGTTTGCCTAATGACCGCTGATCTGTTATACGGTTCGCTTAACTTTCGTTTTCGTTTATCGTTTGAGGGATCATACCCGGGATTTTATTACTTAGGTTCCCTTAACCTTTCTCAATATATTGTATTCCTTTTATGATCCTCTCTTATAATCCTTTAATTTAAATCTTTTTTATCCTGTTACCTTATACTCAATTCTTTCCGTATCTATTGGATTTCCGGGAAAATCAAAGTGTTCGGAATTGGATTCTGACGATCTTTACATACACTTATATACCACATAGAGTACTAATAATATTCCATAAGATCAATAACAGAACCCCTACATAGCGTGGCATGAAAATTTTTCTCATTCAGCAAAAACACTATTCATAAGGGTTTCAAAAATTTCCAAAAATTGGGGTTATTACATGGTGTGTTTTATACTCGCAACAAGGTTGTTGTTTTGATAAATGAATTGATTACTTACCCAACACTCGGGAAGTAAAATTCTTGGAACAAGTTAATCCATTAACAGGCATCGCCTGGGAAATATCGGTGAGTTTTCCTTTCTAACTAGATACGACTTCTTGGTGGAGCCGTATCAACAAGTTTCTACTTGGGGAAAGGGGGAACGAGCTTTACGTTTCAGAGTCATGGATTTCATCTGAACTAGGAGTGGCGTAAGTGGTCGAGTGGCGCCGGCCCAGCCTTATTATATTGGCCCAAATGGCCTGGAAGTTCCTCTAAGGCGGTCCATTCCTTAGGAGTTCAGTGTTCGGTTGACAAGTAAATCCGACAGGTTCTCCTCTACATGTAGAAAATGGTGGGGTTGTACTACTACGACTGATCATCGTAAGTGGTCTTCCTGGCGCGGCAAACTCCCGTAATGAGTTCATCATCCAATTGGATATTTTTGCAACACTACCCAGAGCACTTCGATAGAAAGGCTACGGTTGGGCGATTGTTGAGTGTTGGCAGGGTCAAGTTTTCAAAATGATGTTTGTATCAAATGAAGTATCTCATAACTTTATTTTATTTTGATGATATTTTAAAAGATTTAATCTATTCAAATCTGGTCTTGTAGTCTCATCTATGTGATGAACTTTTGAAACTAATTATAACTTGAACGGTGGTAGTTCAAGTAGTATCTGGAAAAGATATAAGTATATTGGAGTATCTTGTAACTTCACCGTTTTAAACTTATATCTAGTTAATGATTATCTTATGAATGACAAAGATTTTCAGAAAAACGTTGAGACAAGGTTAGATATATGAATTCACCTTGCAACGATATTTTTATACAGTTATAAACTAGAACTCTGTGTATATTATGCATGGAAGAGGACTTCCAAGATTTTGAAAAGTATATATGTATATATTGAATATTTTGCGACTTCATCGCATTAAGATATCAAACTTGGTTCATTTCTTTTGACCAAGACTTTCATGAGTACTATGAGAAGGCTCATATATTGTAAATTATTATACATATTATTTTGGTGGGCTAAATGCTCACCCTTGCTTTCTTCTTTCATCACACAACATCAGATAGACAAGATGAACAGGACCAAGCTCCCAATTCGCGAGCGGATAGGAAACGTTCTGCAGTTTCCTATAGGCGTTGATGTCGCTGTAGCTGAGGTAGGAACTACCAATAGGCTAGGCTTTCAACTTTTGATGTATCAGATTATGTATATTTATGAATTGTAATAATGGCAAAGAAATGTAAATTTATTCAGAAAACCTTTTAAGGTGTATTGGCAGATAATTGTGGAATAAAATGACTTGTGATTATTTTTGGATGTTCATCTCTGAGACTATAACGTGTGGTGTGTGTGTTTATTGTGGGGTCACAGTACAGAGTAGTTGATTAATTATTAAGATTGGGTGTTATTAAGAGAAATGGAACTCGTGACAACCCGGATCCCCGACCCCGGATTTGGGGGTGTTACACATATGATTAAATTAGATAGGCTTGACACGAGTTCCATGCCTTGTATTTAATCGGGACATTGCTGGATAGAAGGAATTGATTGTACGGTAACTATTCACTGAATAGGTTCTTGGTATTCTAAGCAGTGAATTCGTATTATCCGGATAGTCGCGATATGCTGAGAAGTATCCCTCACGATGTAGAATAAATATGATTAATTTATTAATTAATCATATTTAATGAATTAGAGAATTTATATTGACAAAGTATTGCACCGTTTCGGGATGCAAGAGGCAAAAAGAGGATATGTCCCAATGTCTCATGGGATATTGATCTCAAAAGACAACTGCCCTAAATCATTAGATGATAAGGGCCATATGAGCAAAGTTCCATATGCTTCGGCAATTGGATCTATAATATATGCGATGATATGTACTCGACCTGATGTTTCGTATTCCTTGAGCATGATGAGCAGATACCAGTCTAATTCTAGCGAGGGTCACTGGACAGCAGTCAAGAAAATTCTTAAGTACTTGAAAAGGACTAAATATTCATTCTTGGTGTATGAAGGAGATGATAAGCTGGTTAAATAATGATAACATAGTTTTATTATTATTTATTTCTACTACCGGCTTAATATTGAACCTACAGGGTCACACCATAAAAGAGAATGATTTAATGGTGGAGGAATTAATTAATAATGGCTGGTAATTATTTATTTATGAAATAAATAATTAATTATAAAATTTAATAATTGATTAAATGAGATTTAATTAATTATAAATTAATTAAAAAAAAGTTCTTAATATTATTAATTAAGAATTTAACTTTTGGAAATTAAATCAAGTGAGAGAATTATTTTCTAAAGTGTTTAGAAAAAAAGATTAATGATTAAAAGGTGTTTTAATTATTAGTTAATTGGTTAATGAGAATAATCAATTAAAGGGTTAATAATAATAATATTTTATGGGAAAATTTTCAGCTAAAATTTTTGCCTATAAATATACTATTATAAACCCTATTTGCCTCAACCCAAAAACAAAACCCTAATTTAAAGAAGAAAAGAAAAGAAGGCAACCCTAATTCTCTCAGCCCCTTCCTCCTTCATTACTGCAATCTCTTGGTGGATACCGGTGGAGTGCTTCACACTTGAGGAACAGCTGCTAGGGATCTCCGCTCATCATTCTTGGATCGCTTTTAAAGGTTAGTAATCGATCCCTTGATTTATTCACGATTTATATATGATTATATGGGTTTTTTATGCGTTTTAATTGTAATCCACGCTTCCATGTATGCATAAATCCCATCAATGGTATCAGAGCATAGGTTGTATGCATCTAGATTCATGGTAAAAATTTCAGAATTTTTAATGCTTGTATGAATTTTTTATCGATTTATTCGTGTTTGGGGATATAGTTGATTTAATTATGAATTAAATATAAATAAATATTAAAAATATTTTTGATCCTAGAATATGATTCTAAAACTATTTTTGATCGATAGGATATTTTTTTTCTGATTTTTTCGATATACAGATTATTTATTTTTAATTTATAAAAGTGTTTTTAAATTAAAATTCAGAATCTGTATAATATAATAGTTGTGATGATTAATGTAATCATTATAATGTGATTGCACAAGAATCCGTGCACTGCAAAATCAGAAAAGACAGCGGAGCAGTCAGCGGCAGAGGTTGTCAGCGCGTGGGGCGTGTGCTCTGCGTGCGGCGCGGCTCGTTGCGCGTACGGACGCGCCCGAACTCCGATTGAGACGTGTAATATATCGTTGGATTCATTTTTTCAAGACGCACCTGATGGGATTATTTAATATTTTTAATAAATTTATTTGTAACTGATTATATCCCTTAAAGTTTATTTAATGCATTATTTGATAATATTAAATACATGATTAATTCATACATTTGTATATAATTGCGTTAAATGTTATGACATGCCTAGATATATGTTATTTTATATTTTATATGTGATATATGCTTGAGTTATCATGCGATGATAGATATAGGTGAACTTAATTGACATAAGGCGTATGTTAAACGATCTAGGCTTAGTGGAAGTGTTCCATAATTTTAATATTAATATTATGAATACAATCATGAGATTCTTGTGTTTATGAAATACGTAATTAAATATGAATTTTCAATATTGAGAGAAAGGATGATTCTGTCAAAAACAGATTTCGATCTGTAAGAAAGGGGTATTAAGTGACGCCTCTTGACAATGCTCCCCCGATCTGGGAATCATCTGATTATCGATTATTAATTTGAAATATTTAATTTAAAAGGATGAATCTCCTTATAATATGATTATGATTGTAACATAATATAATCCCTCTAAAATTAGATAATATCAAGTAGTAATTGGCCAATGACACAACGAGCTTGTGTCGGTCAAAGCCTTCCAACATGGTAGAAAGTAGTTCTTATTTTTAAATTATTGTCGTTTCGTGCTACAACCGAGGGCTTTGATTTCGAAATAAGAAATACTTGTCTATTACATAGAGATGTGTACATTGAATTAGAATCTAAAGGTCGTTACGTGTTGCAGCCGTGGGCCATTGGAGACCGATTCAATTGTACGAAGTGTTGGGTTAGACTTGACTTAGAATATTGAGTCTGTCGTGCTACAGACGTGACTCAATTATTCAAGAGGTTAAAGTTTTATTAGGGAATAACTTAAGATGTAATTGACAAGAGTTGTCTGCCTATTGAACATCACATGACATTTCGTGCTACAGCCGAGGTTGTGTGATGGAATGTAGGATCCCTATTCCCACTAGCATTCTTAATTTTTTACGGGGGTTATATAAATTAGATAAACTAGTGGGAGCCACTTATGAATAAAGACCCGATTCATATAGTGTTTTGAAATGAAATTAAATATTTGCTAAGTGTTGTTATGTGTTCATCATTTACAGATTTACTATATATGTTATGTCTTCTGCACTATTGTAATATCCGGGAAAATTATGTGAATATTATATGTTAAATAAATAAATATTATGTGTCTTATAAATTTAGAGTAATCATTGCCATGATATTAGATGTTACAGCTGTTATGTGTGTTCCTGTGCGGGCCGGGAAATTTTTCGATTGATTAAAATATGTTTAAACTGCAATTATATGAACCTATCTGCAATCGGGACGCGTATTTATTAGCGTCTTTATTAAGATACTGGTTTTATTTCAATTTACACGCGTTTGAATGCATTTTATGTGTTATCGGGTTTTTTCTGGTAATTTATGAATCGTTCCTGTTTTTCAAAAATCATCGGACCGGGACCCCACCGGGACGACAAACCCCACAAAATCTGTGTTTTCATTTTTTATAAAATTATTCGTATTTCAAATACCCTTTATTTTTGTATTTTTGAATTATTCGCAATTTTTGGGAAATTTTGACATTAATTTTGTATTTTATCGTTTTTAAAATTATTCCCCGTAATTATTATTTTGGGGCCCTAATTATTATAATTAGGGGATAAAAACACCCTTAATTTATTTGGGGATATAATTTTTGTAAAAATATAAATAGCCCATTATTTCTTTTTAATTCATTTTAAGTTAATTAAAAACAAAAATCAAGAATATAATTTGGGGGTAAAATCTTGTCAAGAACACAAATCCAGTGATATTGGGAGTTCTAGGAATCCTCTGTTGATGCTCTTCATACCAAAATCATCCTCTCGACGAGAGCTTTCTATTGGTATCAATATTTTGATTTGAGGTGTAGTAAATCAAAAAATCGATTTTTATACTTTTGTTCTTGAATTCGTTTTTGAGTTTTGAGTGATTGTTGATTGTTTTTGTTGTTACCAGTAGTTTTAGATGATGATTTCCAGTTGATTTGACTATAAGTTTGTGTTGTTTGATGCCCGGAAGGTTGAAGTCGAGTTCTAAGTTTTGTTGGTTTTTCAAATTGATTTTCCTGATTAATATGATGTTCTTGATGGTTGTTGTTAATTTGAATAGATTAAGAATGATATTGGCTTTGATTTGGTACCGAAAAATTCTGTTTTTCGTTGAGTTTTTAGGATCGCCGGATTGTTCCTTCGAGCTCGCCGGCGTTCGGCTGAGACTCGACGGAATCGACGACTTCAACGTCGATTTAAGCAGTTGATTGTTCCTGTGATGGTTGTAGGTTGTTTTAAATCGAAACCAGAGAAGAAAGCGAAGCTGGGCCATGTGTTTTGGCCGGAAAATGATCACCGGAATCGGTTGAACCATCGCCGGAATCTGGGGATTTCCCAGAAACCGGTGGGAGTTTCTTCCCGTCCCGGTTAAAATTTTTAACCCGATTTCGACCCGGTCTCTTGACCCGGGTTCGATCTGATTTCCCCCAAATGCAAACCCAAAAACCTGAATCTGATTAATTTCATTTTACTTTTATTTCAAAATTCATTTTCTTATTTTTAAAAATCATTTAATTTGATTTCAAAAATCATTTAATAATTATTTTAAATACCAAAAAATATTTTCTGAATTATTTTAAATTTCTAAAATTATTTCCTTTAATTATTTTCAAAAATACAATTTGATTTAACTATTTATAATTTATTTTATTTAATTATGTATGAATTTAATTAATTGATTAAAAATCAATTAATCAATTAATTTTATTTATAAATAGTTAAATAAATATAAATTATTTATAATTAATTCAAATAATTTCTAAAAATTATTTTAAGGTTTTAAAAATTATATTTTGGTATTTAAAAATCAATTAATATTATTATTAATTGATTTAAATCTATTTATTTCTTATTTTATTCATAATATTTAAACTGTTCGTCCGTTTAATACGAAACGAACGCGTATAGACTCGGAAAATTATTGCGCTTCCAATAAAAATACTTTTGAGTCCTAATTTCTTTTGTATTCCAATGTCATTTGATTTGTGTATTAGTTCGAGTCGGTATATAATCGGTAGATATTATTATTGACCTGATTTTCATTCTGAACGCACTGAGATATATCTTTTAATGATCTGACGTATGTGTTACATGAAATATATGATTACGTGTTATACGAATACCATGATTACGTGCTATATGATATACATGCTATCTGTTTACAGTTTAAAATGCCATGCTTAGTTATAAACGATCGGTAGATGTCAAGACATATAGTTACGTCGATTGAGTTTGGTTTTGTCAATTAAGATAGTCCTTTTGTTTATAGAATCGAGTAGCAAGGAGTGCGGTCAGGTGTTAGACGGAGATAGTAGCCAGTAGCTATAGGCAAAGTCATAATAAAATATTATCGAACATACCAGGCAAGTACCCTAACTTCACTTATCGTTCAAGTGACATTTATTTCGAATCATATTATGCAATTATTTATGTCATCCCTTATCATTCAAGTGATATTGACTCTAGATTTATTCTTTCAATTTCTCTAATATTCTAAGTTCAGAATAGTTAAATATTTTTACATTTCGCTATAAATTACTCTATACAGTGGAACATTGAATAGAGATTAGCGAATAACTAATTGTTCTAGTTATTTCGCCATCGATTGTTGAGATAACTCTGGACCATGAGAAATGGAGGGTTATATGGTTAATGATGTCTTTTGATTCGGCTCCTTTGATCAAAATGTTTTATGGATTGGATGAATGCGTAAGTGACCAGGACGGACGGTCCAGCGGAGGGCTATTTCTATGTATTATATGAAATATTATGACACCAATTTTTCCACAGGCAGGTATATTGCCTTTTTATTTGAGTACTCGTGTTTTGGGGACATGTTTCAATGAATCATGACCTTATGCTATCACACGGGCTGATCAGCATATGATAGTACGTCCGTCGGAGTTAGATTCTAATCTAAAAATTATCGTTTATTATTGATAGCTTGTGAAGCTTTTATTATTGACCAAATATTACTGATTTTATCCTGTTGTTCAGTTATTATCAGAATGTGGTTTATCATTTCAAGCACATTTTATATTGCTTGCTGAGCATTTCTTTCGCTCATACTTGTTTATCAATCTAATCTTTTAGCTAAGCTAGAGCAGGCTTGAGTTCCAGGTTTGATCAGAAGTCGAGTGCTTGTAAATAGTTGGTGTGTATTCGAGGTAGACTGTGTTGGGACGCTTGGATAGTCTAAAGGTTTGTAATAAAAATTGAATAATCTGTAAAACTAATTAGACTTATGGTTTGTAATAACATTTGGTTTGTAGTAGTGCCTGTTCCATACTATAACCTGTGATCGATCCAGTGCAGGTAAAGGTGTCATATTTATTATATTATTCCGATGTGATTATTTTATTTTAGTTTAGTGGCTAGTGACCCCCAAATCTAGACCCCAGGTTTGGAGGGCATCACAACTATCACTCCGGAGTATACTAGATGCTCACAAGTTGACTGGTCCTAATTTTGCTGACTGGCTTCGAAACTTGAGAATTATTCTCAGGGTTGAGAAGCCGGAATATGTGCTTGTCTCACCTAAGCCTACTGAACCTGCTAATGATGCACATAATGATGAACATATTATGTATCGTAAGTGGATAGATGATGTAAATGTTGCTCAATGCATCATGCTAGCTTCCATGAACATTGAGCTACAGAAGCAGCATGAGCATATGGATGCTCACACTATCCTTATGCATCTACAAGAGTTGTATGATGTGGCAGGTAGGACAACTCGATATGAAATATCGAAGGAGCTGTTCGGTTGTAGGATGTCTGAGGGATCATCTGTGAATGACCATGTACTTAAGATGATCAATTTGATTGAACGTCTTGGACAACTTGGTTTTGCCATGGATCGGGAGCTGAGCCAAGACTTGGTCTTGCAATCACTTTCGGGTTCGTTCTCGCAGTTTGTTGTGAACTTTCACATGAATAAGCTGGATGTCAGTCTGCCTGAATTCCACAACATGTTGAAGACTGCGGAATCGAATTTCCCCCCTAAAAAGAGTTCTGTTCTTCTAATTGGTGAAGGTTTCAATCCTAAGAAAAGGAAGAAGAACCCTTCCAAGAAGAAGAAAGTAGGTGAGAAAAAGCCGGTTCCACCAAAAGCTGAAGACCCAAGAGCAAAGCTGTTTGCTTTCACTGTAACAAGGTGGGGCACTGGAAGAGGAACTGCAAGGTTTATCTTATAGAGTTGAAAAAGAAGAAGGCTAGTGAGACTACCCCTTCTGATTCAGGTATGTTCATGATCGAAGTTAATATGTCACTAAGTCAAATTTCTACTTGGGTATTAGATACCGCCTGTGGTTCTCATATTTACAATTCGTTGCAGGGACTAAAGGGAAGTAGGACTCTTGAAGAAGATGAGATGATTCTACGTATGGGCAATGGAGCAAGGGTTGCCGCCATATCTGTAGGATCATTTAGTTTACATATGCCTACGGGCATGACTATTATTTTGAATAATTGTTATTACGTTCCCTCTATTGTGAGGAATATTGTTTCTATTCCTATGTTGGATTTGGATGGTTTTTCATTTATTATTAAGAATAATGAATGTTCTATTCTTAGAGATAATGTTCTTTATGGATGTGGTACTTTAAATAATGGTTTGTATGTATGTGACTTAGGAAATGATTTACTTCAGATTGAACAAACTAATAAAATAAAATGAGATGATGAAAATTTGACCTATTTATGGCACTGTAGGCTAGGTCATATTAGTGAGAAAAGATTACGCTCATTACACCAGGATGGGTTACTTGAACCATTTGATTTTGAATCATATCCGGTATGTGAATCTTGTCTCTTAGGTAAAATGACCAAATCTCCATTTAGTGGACATGGAGAGAGGACTGCAGATTTGCTAGGATTGGTACACACAGATATATGTGGACCGATGTCTATGCAAGCCATGGGTGGATTTTCATACTTCATTACTTTCATAGATGATCGATCTAGATTCGGATATGTGTATTTGATGAAACACAAGTCTGAAGCCTTTGAAAAGTTCAAAGAATATAAGCATGAAGTGGAGAAACAAACCAAACATAGTATTATAACTCTTCGATCAGATCGAGGTGGTGAATACTTGAGTGGAAAGTTTCTAGATTATCTCAAAGAAAATGGTATAGTCTCCCAGTGGACTCCTCCATACACTCCACAGTTTAATGGGGTATCTGAAAGGAGAAATTGAACTTTGTTAGACATGGTTCGGTCCATGATGAGTTATGCGAATCTTCCAGTATTCCTGTGGGGTTATGCATTGGAAACCTCAGCATATTTACTGAATAAGGTGCCTTCCAAATCTGTTCTTCAAACTCCATATGAGATATGGAAAGAAAGGAAACCGAGTCTTAAACACGTTAAGGTTTGGGGATGTCCAGCTTATGTCAAGATAGTTGACCCAGATAAGCTGGAATCTCGATCCGTAAAATGTAATTTTGTGGGATATCCTAAAGAGACTTTAGGGTATTACTTTTACACCGATCATAGGGTGTTTGTCTCTAGACATGCTACCTTCTTGGAAAAGCAGTTTATCCTTGAATGAAACAGTGGGAGCAAAATTGAACTTGATGAAGTTCAAGAAGCACAAACTACTACTGTTCAAGTGGAAACACCTATTCAGACTAAATAACCTTCTGTGGAACAACCCATTCGTAGGACAGGAAGAGTGTCTCGCCAGCCTGAAAGGTATTATGACCTTGTCATTGAGAATGAAAATGAGTTGTCAATCTTTGATGATGACGACCCTATGACCTATAATGAGGCTATGAGTAGTGTTGTCTCAGAGAAATGGCATAGTGCTATGAAATCCGAAATGGAATCTATGTATACCAACCAAGTATGGACTTTGGTTGAAGCACCTGAGGGTGTTAAGCCTATTGAGTGCAAATGGGTATACAAAAGAAAGATTGGAGCAGATGTCCATGTGGAGACCTATAAGGCCAGGCTCGTGGCAAAAGGATTTAGACAAAGGCAAGCGATTGACTTTGATGAAACTTTTTCTCCTGTAGCCCTGTTAAAATCAATTCGGATTTTGCTTGCGATTGCTGCTTACTACGACTATGAGATCTGGCAAATGGACGTGAAAACGGCGTTCCTCAATGGGAAACTTGAAGAGGAAGTGTATATAACACAGCCAGAGGGTTTTCTTTCCAAGGGAAATGAACACCTAGTGTGTAAGCTACTGCGAACCATATATGGTTTAAAGCAAGCTTCTCATAGATGGAACATCCGTTTTGATGAGACAATCAAAGAGTTTGGTTTTATAAAAAACATAGATGAACCATGTGTCTACAAGAAGGTTAGTGGAAGCGCAGTGACATTTCTTGCATTGTATATGGATGATATACTTCTTATAGGAAATGATATACCGATGCTGCAATCCGTCAAAGTGTGGCTATCGAAGAACTTCACTATGAAGGACTTGGGAGAAGCATCCTACATTCTCGGTATGAAGATCTATAGAGATAGATCTAGAAGAATGATAGGTCTTACCCAGGGTACATACATCCAGAAAGTGCTTAAAAGGTTTAGCATGGAAAACTCCAAAAGAGGTCTCATACCGATGAGCCATGGAGTGTCCCTTTCCGAAAAGATGTCTCCTAAGACACCTGAGGAAAGAGAGCGTATGAGTAAGATTCCTTATGCTTCAGTAATAGGATCTATCATGTTCGCGATGTTATGTACTAGGCCTGATGTTACTTATTCAATTAGTGTGACGAGCATATATCAGTTCGATCCAGGGTGAAGACCACTGGAAAGCAGTGAAGAACATGCTTAAGTACTTGCGAAGGACTAAGGATATTTTTCTTGTTTTTGTTGGTGAATCTGAGGTGAAAATAGAGGGTTATACTGACTCTAGTTTTCAATCAGAAAGTGGTGATAGCAAATCCATGTCAGGGTACGTGTTTACTCTGAATGGTGGTGCGATTAGTTGGAAGAGTTCCAAACAGTCTACAATGGCTGACTCCACAGCGGAAGCAGAATATATAGCTGCAAGTGAGGCTGCAAAAGAAGCCGTTTGGATGAGGAAATTTGTTTCTGAGTTGGGAGTTGTTCCTAGCATCGAGGAGCCTATTGTGTTGTATTGTGATAACAACGCAGCAATAGCATAAGCTAAGGAACCAAGATCTCATAAGAATTCCAAGCATGTCCTGCGGCGCTTTCATCTGATTAGGGAGATTGTTGAAAGAGGAGATGTCAACGTCAAGAGAGTTGACACATATAACAACATAGCAGACCCTTTAACAAAGCCACTTTCTCAAAGTCATTTTGATCGTCCTAAAGACAAGATGGGTATTATACCAGAGTGATTGGTTTTAGTACAAGTGGGAGATTGAAAGAGATGTGTCCTAAGTCCAGTCATGTATGATGATTTAGGAATAACTTTTATGTAATCTGTTTTGATTTCATTGATATTAATAAAAGAGTTGTTTTGTTTTTATTGCGGGCTTTATCTATTTAAGTATTTAAATAAGATATACCATAGTTTAGAGTAAAGCTTTTTATGGATTATGATGAGATCATAATAATGAGACCTAAACGATGATAACTCTGAACTTAAATAGTTCCTGGTCGTAGGATTACTAACTGGTAATTAGTAATCCACAAAGATCGGTACATACTATGCCTGCTTCATTATGATGGATGTCTGTTCTCATAGACATTTGTGTGGCGACACTATAGCTAGTATGTAGGTGCTTATTATATAATAAGTTCACTGAACATGACTCGCACAGCTGAACAACGGATGGAGTTCACTCACGTGTCAGCAGATGTTCACATAGAGATAGTTGTACAAGTATCCTTAGACTTGAGGTCATCATAGTCATCTTTTGTACACTGAACTATACTTTGGTTTAGTTCTTAGTCTCCAGGGACAATAATAAGGGCTCTACTGGGTGTAGGAATTTGTACACGAAGATAGTGTATGATCAAAAAAGGATCTACCCCTTCTAGTGAAGGAAGAGAATGATCAATGCTAATCCACTTATGCTAGTTCAGGAATCTCTGGCCAGAGTGAATGGAATTAGAAATGAGTTTCTAGTTCGTATTAATTAGAACTAAGCATAGAGAATGGGAAAGCATATGATTAAATTAGATAGGCTTGACACGAGTTCCATGCCTTGTATTTAATCGGGACATTGCAGGGTAGAAGGAATTGATTGTACGGTAACTATTCACTGAATAGGTTCTTGGTATTCTAAGCAGTGAATTCGTATTATCCGGATAGTCGCGATATGCTGAGAAGTATCCCTCACGATGTAGAATAAATATAATTGATTTATTAATTAATCATATTTAATAAATTAGAGAATTTATATAAATAATGATAAAATAGTTTTATTATTATTTATTTCTACTACCGGCTTAATATTGAACCTACAGGGTCACACCATAAAAGAGAATGATTTAATGGTGGAGGAATTAATTAATAATGGCTGGTAATTATTTATTTATGAAATAAATAATTAATTAGCAAATTTAATAATTAATTAAATGAGATTTAATTAATTATAAATTAATTAAGAAAAAGTTCTTAATATTATTAATTAAGAATTTAACTTTTGGAAAATTAAATCAAGTGAGAGAATTATTTTCTAAAGTGTTTAGAAAAAAGGATTAATGATTAAAAGGTGTTTTAATTATTAGTTAATTGGTTAATGAGAATAATCAATTAAAGGGTTAATAATAATAATATTTTATGAGAAAATTTTCAGCTGAAATTTTTGCCTATAAATATACTATTATAAACCCTATTTGCCTCAACCCAAAAACAAAACCCTAATTTAAAGAAGAAAAGAAAAGGAGGCAACCCTAATTCTCTCAACCCCTTCCTCCTTCATTACTTCGATCTCTTGGTGGATACCGGTGGAGTGCTTCACACTTGAGAAGTAGCTGCTAGGGATCTCCGCTCATGATTCTTGGATCGCTTTTAAAGGTTAGTAATCGATCCCTCGATTTATTCACGAATTATATATGATTATATGGGTTTTTTATGCATTTTAATTGTAATCCATGCTTCCGTGTATGCATAAATCCCATCACTCTACCACCAGGGTCTATCCCCAAATGGGAGGATCTTGCTAAAAAGTTTCTCACTAAATTCTTTCCTATGGCGAAGACTGCTGAAATCAGGAATGCTCTTACTTAATTTGCTCAGCAAATTGGTGAATCTCTGTGTGAGGCTTGGGATCGATATAAAAAGATGCTAAGGAAGTGCCCACACTATGGCATGCCTGATTGGATGATTATCAACTATTTCTACAATGGTTTAGGTGCACAATCTATACCTATGCTCGATGCAACATCTGGTGGAGCCTTGTGAGCTAAAAGCTATAATGAAGTTTATGAGGTTATTGAGCTAATGGCAGGCAATAAATACCAGAATCCTACACAAAGAATGTTGCAAGGAAAGGTAGCAGAAATTCTAGAAGTGGATCAAGCTACTGCTATTGCTGCTCAACTTCAAGTTTTGACAATGAAAGTGGACTCTTTGGCTAATTATGGAGTTAATCAGATCACTAGTGTTTGTGAGCTTTGTGCGGGGGCACATGAAACTGAGCAGTGTGCTATTTCTAGCGAAACAGCTCAAATTGTGAGCAACTTTCAGAGATCACAACAACAAGCTCCAGCCACTTATCATCCGAATAACCGCAATCATCCTAACTTCAGCTGGAGCAACAATCAGAACACGGTACAACAATCTTATCAGCCATATATAGCAAGACAGTATAACCCTCCTGGTTTTTAGCAACCGCAATATGCCCCGAAGCAACAACTTCAACTTCATCAGTTACCTCAAACTAATGAAAAATCTGAATTGGAGGAGTTGAGACTCATGTGCAAGAGCCAAGCTGTCTCTATCAAGACATTGGAGAATCAGATCGGGAAAATTGCCAATGCATTACTGAATCGACAACCTGGCATGCTTCCGAGCGATACTGAAGTGCCAGGCAAGAAGAAAGCTCAGGAGCATGTTAAAGCCATCACATTGAGGTCTGGTAAGGTTGCGAATCCTGAACAAGATAAGACTCCAGATTCTGAAGTGGAGGCTGATGAAGAAGAAGTGCAGAAGGAAGCCGAAGTGGAATCAAGGAAGACTACTATTGAGCACACTCCTTCTGAGGGTAACACAGGGGAGAAATAGATCTATCCTCCACCTCCTTTCCCTAAGAGGATGTAGAAGAAGAAACTGGATAAGCAGTTTGCGAAGTTTCTGGAGGTGTTCAAGAAACTTCATATCAACATACCTTTTGCTGAAGCTCTTGAACAAATGCCTAGTTACGCGAAGTTCATGAAAGGTATTCTCTCTAGGAAGGTGAAGCTTGATGACTTAGAGACCGTTGCTCTCAAGGAGGAATGCAGTGCTGTGCTGCAACATAAATTGCCTCTGAAGCTTAAAGATCTGGGAAGCTTCACTATTCCTTGAACCATTGGAAATGTGTAATTTGATAAGTGTCTATGTGACTTGGGAGCTAGCATCAATCTGATGCCATTGTCAATCTTCAAAAAGTTGGATTTGCCTGATCCAAAGCCTACATACATGACTTTGCACTTGGCCGATCGTTCTATTACATATCCGCGAGGTATTATGGAGGATGTCTTGGTCAAGGTGGATAAACTCATTTTCCCTTCTAATTTTATAATTCTTGATTTCGAGGAGAATAAGAAAATTCCCATAATCTTGGGAAGACCTTTCTTGGCTACTGTCCGAACCTTGATAGATGTGCAGAAAGGTGAGCGTACCATACGAGTGATGGATCAAGATATGACTTTTAATGTGTTCAATGTCATGAAATTCCCTACAGAAAATGAGTGTTTTAAGGTAGAAATGGTCGATACTGTGGTTAATTCTGAACTCGATCAATTGCTAAGGTCCGATGCCTTAGAGAAAACCTTATTGGGGAATTCCGATAGTGAAGATGACGAAGGTGATGAGCACTTATAATATTTGAATGCTTCTCCCTGGAAGAGAAAGATGGATATACCTTTTGAATCTCTTGGATTGGAGGAGCTGAAAAGTTCTCCGGAGCGCCTCAAGCCATCTATTGAAGAAACTCCTACTCTTGAGCTTAAACCTTTAACTAAACATTTGAGGTATGCATTTTTAGGTGATGTATCTACTTTGCCTGTTATTATTGCATCTAACCTTTCAGGTACCGATGAGGAGAAGCTTTTGCATCTTCTTCTAGAGGAAGAAAGCAAGCCTACTGCTGAGCAAAAGAGAAGGCAAAATCCGATCATGAAAGAGGTCATGAAGAAGGAAATCCTCAAGTGGCTAGATGCAGGGATCATATATCCTATTTCTGACAGTTTATGGGTGAGCCCGGTTCAATGAGTGCCAAATAAAGGTGGTATCACTGTGATAGAAAATGAGAAGAATGAGCTTATTCCTACACGAACAGTCACGGGGTAGAGAGTTTGCATGGATTATAGGAAGCTGAACAAAGCTACAAGGAAATATCACTTTCCTCTTCCTTTCCTTGATCAGATGCCGGATAGATTGGCTGGGCATGATTACTATTATCTTCTGGATGGCTATTCGGGTTATAATCGAATTTGTATCGCTCCAGAAGATCAAGAGAAGACTACATTCACATGTCCTTTCGACACTTTTGCTTTCCGAAGAGTTTCTTTTGGGCTATGTGGAGCACCAGCCACATTTTAGAGATGTATGATGGCTATCTTCTCTGATATGATTGGAAATAATGTAGAAGTGTTCATGGACGATTTCTCCATCTTTGGAACTTCTTATGACAAATGCTTGCACAATCTTGGGTTAGTACTGAAAAGGTACATTGAGACCAACTTGGTTCTCAATTGGGAGAAATGTCATTTTATGATGCGCCAAGGCATCATTCTTAGTCATAAGGTTTCTAGTAAGGGTCTAGAGGTGGATAAAGCCAAGGTGGGGGTAATAAAAAATCTCCCTCCGCCAATATTTGTTAAGGGAATTTGCAGTTTTCTTGGTCATGCGAGTTTCTATAGGCGATTCATCAAGGACTTCTCGAAGATTTCGAAGCCGTTGTGTAATTTGCTAGCATAAAAAGACATTCCTTTCAAGTTTGATGACGAGTGCCTTGCTGCATTTGAGACATTGAAGAATATTTTGATTACGGTACCTGTCATAATTGCACCTGATTGTTCTGAACCATTTCAAATGATGTGCGATGCAAGCGACTGCGAAGTTGAAGCAGTTCTTGGGCAACGCAAGAACAACATATTTCATGTAGCCTACTATGCTAGTAAGACTCTTAATGGTGCTGAACTGAATTACACCACTACTGAAAAATAACTTTTAGCTATCATCTATGGTTTTGAGAAATTTCGATCTTATCTACTTGGGATGAAGGTGACTGTTTTCACTGATCACGCAACAATTCGATATCTCGTCTTGAAGAAGGACTCGAAGCCAAGATTGATTCGATGGGTTTTTTTACTTCAAGAGTTTGAGTTAGAGATCAGGGACAGAAAAGGGACTGAAAATCAAGTCGACGTTCATCTCTCGCATTTAGAGGATCCAATTGCTACTTCACAAGATAAGTCTTTAATTAATGAGTCTTTTCTCGATGGGCAGTTATTTGGAGTGCAAGCAGAAGAACCGTGGTTCACCGATATTGTGGACTACCTTGTAAGTAATGTTATGCCTCCAGAGTTGACTCCCGCTCAAAGGAAGAAGTTTTTACATGAAGTGAAGTGATATATATGGGATGAGCCATTTCTTTTTTGCCAAGGAGATGACCAAATCATCAGAAGATGTATTCCTTACAACGAAACGGGGGGGATCTTGCGAGATTGCCACTCAATGGCTTATGGAGGATATTATGGTGGAGAAAAGGCAGCATCTCATATTCTTCAAGCAGGTTTCTTTTGGCCAACTTTGTTTAAAGATGCTCATCAGTTCGTTTTGAAATATGATCGATGTCAACGTGTGGGGAATATGTCTAAAAAAATGATATGCCTGTTAGGAATATATGTGCATTAGTTTGATGATATGTTTAACAAAACACTTAAGTAGAAATTCAGTGTCTGTAGCCTCAACGGATAAGACCACTTTGGCTATCCGTTGATGGTGTAGCTTTACTTAGAAATAAGTATAGTGTTGTAGCATATTTCAGTCTCTATATTTAAGATGTAATTCTTAGAAGTTGAGAGAAACTATGAGTCATGTTGACTACTAGAAGATATGCAGATAGGAAGGCCAATTGTAAATATTTCATGCCTTGTAATTTTGTATAAATGAAGTGGTATCAACGGATGACTTAAAGACCTTCAACTGATGAGAAGCTAAGCTTCAACAGATGTCTCTAAAGCTTCAACGGATAACATCCTTCAACGGATGAGTGCATCAACAGATGAAAGCTTCAACGGATGTTCTGTTGATTAACCGTTGATAAGTGGTAGTTGTACCTACAAACAGAGGCACGTGGGTGAACAGAGATAACTGAAATGTGGCAACCTAATTTCAGGAACATCAGAAAAAGCAGCCGTTCTACTCTAGTATAAAGAGACATTAAGTCAACAAAGTACTGGAGTGAACTGGAGAAGAAACAAGTGGAGATCTTACTTTATTATTTTATATATCCTTATTTTCACTTGTAAACTTGGTAATATATAAACCAAGTAGTAGCTAGTAATTAGATAAGAATTTTTCCAGAGCTGTTTAGAAAAATCTTGAGAGAAAAATTATCTAGTTTGTACTAGGATGCAGCTGTGATCAAATTCTTAGATCACAGAATTTCTGAAATACCATCTCTGGTGGAACAACAAATCCACCAGAAAAGTTTTTAAAGGTTTATTGTGTTCTTTACATTTGTGTTTGAATATATATCTGTCTGTATCAGCTTAAAGCAATTCACACACTTGTTCATCTTGAACACACAGTCTTTATAAACTGCTCAAAACTTGAAAAAGTTTTGAGATTTACATTCAACCCCCCTTCTGTAAATCTCATTGTTAGTTCTCTAGAAATAACAATTGGTATCAGAGCAAGCTCTTGACAAACAAAGAGTTTAAAGATCTTGGAATCTAACAAAGATGAGTAAGAAAGATATTGGAGTAAAAATCCCAGTTCTTGACAGAGACAGTTATCACCACTGGAAGGTGAAAATGCACCTTCATCTACTCTCCCAAGATGAAGGTTATGTAAACTGTATTGAGAATGGTCCTCACATTCCCCACAAAGTAGCCACAGTTGCTACGGCCACAATTGCTGTTGGTCAATCCATTCCAAAACCTAGAGCAGAATGGACAATGGAAGACACAGAAGAAGTCCACAAGGATAAGAAGGCTATGAACATTTGTTTAATGGTCTTGACAAGGATATGTTTGATAATGTG
>NW_027420024.1:0-51835 GCF_009905375.1 Apium graveolens
TGGATAAATCCAAATTCAAATGTTTTAAATGTGGCTTGGCAGGGCATTTTTCCAGTGAGTGTTGAAAGTCAGATTCTAGAAAGAAGAAGTTTGAGCCTGTTGATTGTAAACAGAAATATTTTGAGTTACTCAAGCAAAAGGAAAGGGCTTTCATTATACAAGAAAATGACTGGGTAGCTAATGGATTGGATGAAGATGAAGAAACAAGCTATGTCAACCTAGCCCTGATGACTAAATCTGATGAAACAGAAGCAAGTTCTTCAAGTAATCAGGTAATCACCACTAACCTAGCACATTTATCTAAAGATGAGTGTAATGATGCAATCAATGACATCTCCACCGAATTATATCAATTGCGTGTTACACTTAAGTCCCTCACTAAGGAAAATGCTAAAATTAAAGAAAACAATTTGTTTTTAAGTGAGAGGAATAATATGCTAGAGTCTCGGTTTATTGAATTTGAAAAATTGAGAATTGATTCTAAGATTGCTAAGGATGAATAACTGAGTCCTTGAAGAAAGAAGAGATTTTGAAGAAGCAGCTTGAATGAGAACAGGAAGTGGTCAAGGCATGGAAATCATCCAGAGATGTCCATGCTCAAATCACTAAAGTTCAAGGTATTGAGTCCTTTTGTGATGCAGCCTGGAAGAAGAGCAAGGAGAAGCTAGAATCCAATTTGGTTGAAGGATTGTTGACATATATGGACTCGACGGATGATGAAAATCATCCGTCGGATAATCAAAAGGATTATCCATCGAGTGACAGAGAGCCACATCCGTCGACTGTGAGTAAACTAGTAAGCAAAGCTAAGCTAGCCAAGCTGAATGAGAAATATGGATCTATTTCTAAGAACTTTATTCCAGGAGAATCAAGTCAAGTCAGGAAGGAAAAGAAAGTTAATGTTGGTCATCTGTCCATCAAGCAATTGAATGACAGATTAGAAAAGATTAAGGTTAAAATAGAAGCTAAAAAGAAAAATAATAGAAATGGGAAAGTAGGAATTAACAAACATAACAACTACACACCTGATAAATATGCACCAAGAAAAATCTGTGTTAAGTGTGGTAGTGTTAATCATTTGTTGTTATTGCAAGATTGCCATGCCTACTTCCATGACTGTACCTCCTTCTTTTCCCAGCATGAATGCCATGTCTGCTATGCCTATAAATGCTATGTATGCTCAGAATATGAATGCACAATTTGCTGCTATGCCATTTGCACCTAATCCTTATTATGCTGCATTTAGTATGCCTCAAATGCCATTTAGCATGCTTTACTGTAATAACATGTTTGCAAATAGCATGCCTTTTCCTGTTAATCAAAATGTGCATGATAATTCTGTTCAAATGACTGGTCTCAAAGAACTAACTCAAATGACTAATGATGAATCAGAAATCCCCAAGTCAAATGAGGCCAAACCTAAGAAACCAAAGAAGAAAGCTAACAAGGCAGGACCCAAGGAAACTTGGGTACCAAAATCAACTTGATTTGATTTTGATGTGCAGGGAAACAAAAAGAATCTTTGGTATCTGGATAGCAAGGCACATGAACTGAGATCTACCCTGCTCACTGAGTTCAAGGAAAGAGCTTGACCCAAGTATTACATTTGGAGATGACAACAAGGGTTTTAACTGTGGGATATGGCTTGATTTCAAAAGACAATGTCATCATTGAAGAGGTTGCCCTAGGTGGATGGTCTCAAGCATAATTTGTTGAGTATCAGCCCAACTTTGTGATAAGAGCAACTCAGTAACATTCAATTCAGTAGCCTGTGTTGTGACAAACAAAAAGAGCAATAATTGGTTCTCACTGGAGTGAGAAAAGGAATGTGTATCTAGATGACTTCAACTCATCAAATGCAGGATCTGTCACTTGTTTTCTCAGTAAAGCAAGTCAAGATGAAAGTTGGCTATGGCACAAGAAGCTGTCCCATCTAAACTTCAAGACCATGAATGAGCTTGTTAAGAAAGAACTGGTTAGAGGTATTCCTCAAGTGGAGTTTACAAAGGATGGATTTGTGTGATGCTGCCAAAAAGGGAAAGCAGAGCAAAAGCATCATTCATAAAGAAGCTTGATTCAACAAGTGAGGAACCTTTGCAATTATTACACATGGATTTGTGTGGACCAGTCCATGTGTTGTCCATCTCAAGAAAAAAGATTTTTGCCTATAATTGTGGATGATTTCTCAAAGTTCTCTTGGACATATTTCCTAAAGTCCAAAGATGAAGCTAGTGAAATCATCATCAATCACATATAGCAAGTCAAACAACCCATCCTGATTTTAAAGTAAGAAGAATCAGGAGTGACAATGGAACTGAGTTCAAGAACTCTGTGATGAGATCGTTTTGTGAAGAGAATGGGATTATGCATGAGTTTTCTGCAGCAAGAACTCCACAATAAAAGGAGTATTGGAAAGGAAGAACTATATCTCTTATTGAAGCTGTAAGGACAATGCATTGAAAGAATCAAAGTTACCAACATATTTTTGGGCTGAAGGCTTGTGAAATACTGCCTGCTACACTCAGAATATCTCTTTGGTTAATCAAGCAAAGTGCATGACTCCCTACCAATTGTACAAGAAAAGGAAGCCAACTCTAAATTTTCTTCATGTCTTTGGCTGCAAATATTATATCTTAAGGAATCAAACTGATCAACATGGGAAGTTTGATGCTAAAGCAGATGAAGGAATTTTTGTTGGATATGCTGTGGGAAAGGCATATAGAGTCTACAATCTAAGAACCAACATTGTTGTGGAGGCAATACATGTTGTGTTTGATGATAAAAATATTGAAGGACTGCAAGATGGATTTCCATGAAAGCCTCAAGTTTGATAATGTGGGGATGGTTAGTGATGACAGTGATGATGAGAGTTATCAAGAAACAGTGACTAAGGATAATGCAGAAAAATCTACAACTAATGAAGTTATAATTCAACATCTGTCGAGTTACAAAATGCTTCATCCGTCGGGAGACAATCTGCCTTATCCGTCGGAGACAATCAGCTTCATCCATCGGAACACAAAGTGAATCATCCATCGAACATTAAGAGAAGCTGAAAGTCATAATAGATCACCTACAGAAAGTTCCCCTTTCTCAAATCAAAGATTCATAAACTTAGGGGGAGTTTCTCATAATCAAAACTCAGTCACACATCAAGACAACAACGATGCCTCTTCATCTAGAACTAATCTACCTCAACAGAGAAAATGGACAAGAGATCACCCTTATAGCTCATTATTGGTGATGCATCTTCTAGAGTTCAAACAAGGAAAGCAACTCAAGAAGAATGTCCGTATAGCAGCTTCCTATCTAAGGAGAACCAAAGAAGGTAGAAGGAGCTCTGTTGGATCCTGATTGGGTTTTAGCTATGCAGGAAGAGCTAAACCAATTTGAAAGAACAATGTATGGAAGATGGTATCCAAGCCTAAAGGAAAGAACTCAATAGACACCAAGTGGGTATTCAGAAACAAGATGGATGAAAATGGCATAGTCATCAGGAATAAAGCTAGATTGGTTGCTAAGGGCTACTGTCAATAAGACGGAATAGATTTTTGATGAAAATTTTGCTCCTGTTGCAAGACTTGAAGCCATCAGAATTTTCCTAACCTATGCAGCTCATGGCACAATTTCAAAGTCTATCAAATGGATGTCAATAAGTGCCTTCTGAATGGAGATTTGGAGGAGGAGGTCTATGTCAGTCAGCCTTTTGGTTTAAGGATCCAAATTTTCCTGAACATGTATATCTCGTTCTGAAAGCACTTTATGGATTGAAGCAAGCACCTAGAGCTGGTATGGACACTTTGTCAAAGTTTGTTTTTAGAGAATCACTTCCCTAGAGGTACTGTTGACAAAACTTTATTCTTTAGAAATGTAATGGCTCTAGCATACTTGTTCCAAATTTTATGTAGATGATATTATATTGGCTCTACAGATGAAAAACTTCTGCCAAAACGTTTGCCAAATTAATGCAAAGTAAGTATGAAATAAGCATGATGGGAGAACTAACTTACTTTCTTGGTTTTATACGTTAAGCAAGTTAGTGATGGAATATTCATTAGTCAAACCCAAATACATTTATGATCTTTTAAAGAAGTTTGGAATTAATGGATTGCACATCTGCAAAACCTCCCATGGCCACTGCAACTAACTTGAATTAAACAGTACTGAAAAGTCTGTGGATATTTCAAGTTATAGAGGCATGGTTGGCTCACTTCTGTACCTTAATAGCTAGTAGGCCAGATATAATATTTGATAATGTCTTTGTGCTAGATTTCAGGCTGATCCTAGAGAATCTCACTTAATAGCTATTAAGAGAATTTTCAGATATCTCAAGGGTACACCAAAACTTGGCATTTGGTACCCTAGAGATTCTGGTTTTGATCTAACTGGTTATTCAGATGCAGATTATGCAGGTTGTAGAATTGATAGAAAAAGTACAACGTGAACCTGCCAATTTCTAGGAAACAAACTAGTATCCTGGTTCAGTAAAAAGCAAAATTCAGTTCTACTTCTACAACAGAAGCTGAATTACATTGCTGCTAGCAGCTGCTGTGTACAAATTTTATGGATGAAAAACCAATTGCTAGACTATGGTCTGCAAGTGGAAAGAATTCCTATTTTCTGTGATAACACAAGTGCCATTTCCATTACTGAGGAATCCGGTACAACATTCAAGGACTAAGCACATAGACATCAAGTACCATACATTAGGGAATATGTAATGAATGGTACTGTGGAACTTTATTTTTGTTCCAAGTGAAAAGCAGCTTGCAGATATCTTTACCAAGCCACTGGATGAATCCACCTTTTCAAGGTTGGTAAGTGAGTTAGGTATGCTTAATTATTCTTAAAATTTTTCCTGATAGTTTTTGCAAGTTTGAATGCAGCCAGAAATTAATTGATTTTTCTGATATGAATAAAATTTTGGCTAAGTCAAAATTTACATCCTGACGGATGATCATTATCCATCGAGTCTGATCATCCGTCGGAATAGACATATCTTAATAAAAATCAATTACCTTTCTGGGATATTTTTATTACCCGATGGGTTAATTGTTTTACTCCCATCCGTCAAGTTGTTCAAATCATAGCCGTTAATTTTCTAAAATCATCCATCGAGTTTACTTACAGTCTGTAAGTATATCACGGCGGATGATTGATAGAATTTTTGACAGTTATTTTTAATTTAAATGGCTATTCTGGCTATTTTGATTGGTCTTTATTATATTTGTCAGTTTATTTTTAGGAGATTATAAAAGCAAAATCATTTTCATTCTTTTCTTTTATCAACTGTCAATTCAATTGCTCTAACTCCCTTTCTTCTCCAAAGCAAATATTCTCTCTGCAAATTTCTCATTCTCTAACAATGGCAACCAGTAGTCAAATCATGTCTCAATCTGGCTATATTTATGAAAAGAACAACTTTGCACTTGTGACTAAGGAGATTCCTCAGTCTGGAGACTTTCACAAGCTGATAGATTTTGTGAAGAGCTGTAAACTCAGTTATGCTATGCTGAATCACCCCACAATCTACTGTGAAGTTGTGGAAGAGATATGGACAACTGCCATGTACAACTCTACTGACAAGACCATGACTTTCACTCTTAAGGGTAAACAGTTTTGTGTTAATAGTGACATTGTCAAAGCATGCTTTAGAATTCCAGATAACACTGCTACTGTTCCACACACAGACACTGATATAGTTAACATGCTAAATTCTATGGGCTATGCACTTTCTACTTTTAAGTTAAGTGAAATTAGGAGGCTAGGTTTTAGAAAGGAATGGAGCTATCTGTGTAATGTGGTAAATAAAGTATTTTCCGGTAAAATTAGCAATTTTGACTTTGTTAACATTTCCATGCTTTACATGCTTTACATGCTAGTTACTGATAAGTACTTAATTTCAGTGACTTGGTCTTGTTTGAGTTAGGTTATAAGTGAGGAGAACTTAATAAGAGGGGTAAAAAGTGTCTATTATGCTAGATTCTTTATGATGCTTGCTAACCATCTTGTTGAGAATATTGTTGTTGAGAACCCAACCAACAAACTGAATTGTTGGGTTCAAGAAAGGAGAGTCATTGCTGATCTTAACAGGGCAAGTTACCACAAAGAGGTGCCCCTCCATTACTTTCCAATCATGGAGGGACCTCAGGTAAGTGAGTTAAGCACAACTGTCTCCACAATTCCAACCTCACAAACTTCTTTGCCTTCAAGTGTAGCAATGACATTTATGTCAATAACCCAACAGATGCCTACCCAAGCTACCAAATCAAAAATTTCAAAAACCGAAACAAAGAAAGCCCCCTCTGGTGTCTCTCAAAAGATACCAGTTGCAAAAACTACCAAACACAAAAAGGGGAGTATGAAGGAGAGTGAGTTAGGTGAGGGACAGGGTGAAAGTCAAAGAAACCCTAAGGATAAGGTTGGTGAGATTAGTGTACCCAAGCCTAGCCACACCACAGTTTCCCCAACAAACTGTGGTTGTTAATAAGGATATTAGCTCACTTCTAGTTTCATCCTCCCAAAAGGATGTTACTATTGAAACAAGCTCCCATCCAGGAGCACAGAACAAGAGGGTTAGGGACACAAGTTCTCCACAGACTTATGCAAAGAAGAAAAGATCTAAAACCCTTGGGGATGCACAGGGAACATATACAGTGTAAACTTGAGCTAAAGGACCCAGTCAATGCACCATCTCAAGTCAGATTGATATGGCTCCAATAAATGTGGAGTCACAGCCAAAATCATTAATAAATGAAGCACCTGAAACACCAAAACTCACCCCACACACTCACTGGATGTAGACATGATCATACATCACAACCAAATTCTCCATTCTTTAACTCTGTTGGAGACGCCAAAATCCAAGCAAGTGAGCATCATCTTTTAGATGATTTGTTGGCTCACTTGCCATTTCTTTTCTGAGTCTATTGAGACATCTGTGCCCAAACTTTAATCAATTACACAGAGTCTACAATAGTCTCCACTCCAAACTCATTCATTTTCTACTCTCCCGGTGGATATTATTCATCCGTCGAGTGGTGATTGTATCCGACGGATGTGCCTAACAGCAGTCATCCGTCGGATACTCAAACTACTATCTCGATGGATATTTCTCATCTGTCGGGAGTCTCTGCACAACTTCAAAGTTCAACAATTGTCACAAGTGCAGATGACTTAGTAGTAGTACAATCACACTTAGGACTGAGGGAATGGAGTGAATTGAGTGAGAGGCTGGGTTGCTCCCAGGCAAAAGGAGAGATAATGAGTGAACCAATGCAAACCATTTCCTTTAGGTCTGGAAAAAGTGAGGTGAGAGGAAGTCCCACCTTAGATGGTGAAGGTGATGGTGTGGAGGGTGGGAAAACCATGGGGAGCCGTTGATGCAAGAACAGAGAGATCATGAGAGAAATGCAGGTACATGAGAAATAAGGGGTGGACATCATTGTAGTGAGTCAATGAATGTCAATGATGCAGACAGAGAGGAAACCTATCTCAGTATAGTTAAGCCTGTTATAGATTCCACCTCTTTGGATGCTGAGACATTTACCATCCTGTTCCAGCATATCAACTTTTGGCTGGACATGGCAATGAAATGCAGAGATGATGCTGAACTTGGTGCACACCACTCAATCAATACAAAGAGCAAAGGATGCCATCACAACTATGCCTTCTACAGCTGGTGATGACATTGATTATGAGGTTGGTGGGTCAGAAGATTTCTTTGGTGATGAGGGTGATGATAGTGAAGAGGAGCCAATGGACATAGGGGGAGAAGCATGCCCTAGTTCCAGATTTGGTATGCAAACTTGGGCATTTTCAAAGAAATGTGATGAACATCATTTCAAGACCACTCTCATACAACTCATCAGTCAGACACAATCTGCCCTTCAATCAACAACCAATGCAAGCACCAAGAAGCTCCTACAAGCACACCTTGCTTCTCTTCAGTTACAACAAATCCAAGGCTTTCAACACAATCAGGATGTCACTTCTATCAAGACTGAGATTGATCAAATGAAGAAGGATATTTCTGAAAGATTGGATGCTAAACTTCCAGAAGCAACAATGATTGATATTAAGAGACAGCTAAGGAAGAACTCTGATCTTGTCACTAAAGTGAATTCCTTGGATAAAAGGATGATTGCTATGGAAGTTTCTCTAACAGTTATTCATCTACATCAAGCACAATAAATAGACTTGCTTCAAAAGCTAGTGGCAGCACAAACCTCTTCCTCTACTCTACTTGCTGATAACAAAAAGGGGGAGAAAGAAGACTCTATTATCCCAATTAGTCAAGAGGGATCAAGGAGTGAGGGGGGAGCAGAAAATGCTAAACATACAAGTCAACAAAGCAATTGTGCCAGCAATTGCCTTCACAAAGCCACCTGCTATAGATAGCATTGATCTTATCAATCAAGCAGCAGCCAAACTGAAAGCAGCAGCTGAGAAGAAGCTAGTGAGCCCAATAGATTGGAAGAAAATTGATGATGACATCCAAAAGAAATTTGGTCAAATTCAGAAGTCAGACAAAATCTTCATTCATCACTCTCAAGTCAAGAATATTTCTGTGAATGAAATGAGTATGAATTATCTGGAAAAAGGCCAAACATCTTGCATCAAATCTCCAAAGTCAAATCTGATCATGAAGCCTAAAAGGAACTACTCAAAGTTCTCAGACAAAAACCCTGTAGATCTTTTGTTGAGACACCTAGGCCAGATGAAAAGAAGCTGTTGGCTAGGTCAATTGCATTTTACAAAGATCCAGCTGAATCAACACTTAAAAGAAGAATTGCCAAAATTTACAGAAATGGTAAAGAAATATGTGTGGTGGCTGGACACCCTCAGTTTGTAGAAGCTAAAAAGGAAGGGAAGGAAAGAATCAGGCAAGAAAAGAAACAAGATGCCTTAGATGCTAAGAAAGCTCAAACAAAAGAAGGAGCAAGCTGCTATCTTGACCAAGCTTCAAGCTGTGAAGACTACAAAAGAGATTTCTGCACAACCATCTGTAATTGCTGAACCTCAAGATCAGAAAGTGCAACATGCACCTCAACAGAAAAGAACATTCAGATACAAGCTTCAAGCTAAAAGGAAATTGGACTTCAGTGATGAGGAAATGGAAGACTACATTCCCAAACAATCTACCACTACAACTCAGCCATCCAATCCCTCTGTGGTACATGAGGAATTCAAGGTGGATCCATTCAAGAACTTTTACGGTGAACCTATCATTCCAAAGGATGAGCCAATAGACTGGGATAGCCTACCAATTCCTGAATTAAATCTACCTATATTCAAGAAGCCAAGGAAAACAAAGATTAGAGCAATCAAGAAAGTGAAGCCTGTGACTCTCAGAACTAAGACACTAGTGTTATGGATTAAAAACTGATATATATAATTGTTGTATTTAGTACTAAGGAACGTGAGCTTCGAGGCTCGATTTGACTGCTCTTGTGTTTCGTGACTCAATCTGCCTTAGCAAGATGCCTACGTACCTTGCTGATTGCCAAGGATCAAGTCAAATAACGTAGTTCTGATCTGTGGGGTGAGACCCCCTTATATAGATGTTTGGGAGTCCTTGAATTGGACTTGGGTTAGGAGACTTGGTGGGCAAGTCTCAGAATTAGAATAGACTTTGGAGTCCTAAGAGGTAGGAAGTTGATTCCTTATCCTTCCAGGTTCCTTGGAGGTCAATCCACAAGGATTTATTTCTCCATTAGGACTCATCTTGTTAGCTGATTTATCCCTATTTAATTAATTATGAAATTAATTAATATTCCGGGTTTCGGGCCTTCTATAATGGGTCTAGCTGTTGGCCCAATTCCGATATGATTAATGCAGCATTAATTATATACCCAGGCCTTATTTTCTTCCCTATCATTTGCCCCCCAAATTTTGGGAAACAGTGACTAGGTTTCGCAAAAGTTATGTTCATTTGTTCCCTACAGAGTATCGTTTTTGCGTAAAGTGTGGAACGACCTACACATTTACAACATTTACTTTTATTCCTTTATTCAGGAATTACTTAATTTTCAGGAATATTTCCCTTAACTCTGGGATTTTCCTTTAATTTCTGGGATTTATCCTTATCTTTCTGGATTTTCCCTTAAATTCTGGATTTTTCCCTAATTTCTAGGATTTATCCTTTAATTTCTGGATTATTCCTTATTTCTAAAAATATTAGACATTTTTCAGAAAATATTTAAGGAATTTCCTTATTTTCTGTAATTTTTTCAGATTTTTTTTTAATATAAAATTTTGACCAGGAATCCATTCGACCAGGATCCTGGTCGAATTAACCGTCAGATTGCCCTTGTCGACAGGGTTTCAAGCAGAACGGCTTCGACCCTCAATTCCTGGTCGAATTTCGGCCAGGATTTCACCCCCTTTTTCCTTTTTTTTGTCGACTAGGAATTTTTCGTCCCTTTCGGTCAGGATTCCTGTGTTTCTGACCGAATTAACCATCTTTTCTTTCTTGCCTTGGTCGTAAGCATATTTCGAGCAGGATTGGTTCGGCCAGGGATTCCTGTCGTGTTTCTTAGTCGATGGGTCTAAATCCTGATCGAATTAAGTCTGGTTTTGAGCCTTGACCGAATTCTATTCGACCTTAAGCATTTCGATCAGGAATTCTTATGATTTCTGGTTCAGCTGGGTCAAGAAGCAGGGTTAAAAACTATTCCGGTATTTTCGACCAAGAATTTTGGTCAGAATTCCTTTCTTGACCGAATTAGCCCCTTTTTTCAGCCTTGGTCGAAGAAAATTCGACATCAATGCATTCGGCTAGGATCTTGGTGCAAGTCCTTATCGAATGGGGTCAAGAGTTCAGAATATATTTATTTTGACCTTGATCATTTGACCTGGGCCCTTAATTTGGGCTGAATTTTCTGGGACCAACCCTTCAATGGGTTTT
The DNA here is from genome assembly GCF_009905375.1 of Apium graveolens. NCBI lineage: Eukaryota > Viridiplantae > Streptophyta > Magnoliopsida > Apiales > Apiaceae > Apium > Apium graveolens. The sequence goes on from NW_027420024.1 coordinate 10,910, forward strand.
TAGCTGATTGGGCCCCTCCCTTATTGGGCTAACTTTTGTTTTTAACTGGGCCTAATACAAAGGCCTTTTTACCTGGGCTTTTTAAACACTTTGGGCCCTTAACTGGGCTTGATTTTTTCAAGGTTTTTCTAGAATTGGGCCTCATTTCTGAGCCCAAATTCCAAACTCTTCTAATATCTTTCTGGATTCTTCCAGAATTTGAAAAAACTCAAGTTTTTCTTTTGATTTTTACTAGAATTCTCTGGATTTTTCTAGAAAATCTTCTAAATTCTTTCAATATTCTGTAGGTCATTCCAGAAGGTTCCTGAACCTGGGCCCAAATGGGCTTTCCTAGGCCCATTTTCCCCTCTTTTCCTCCTATATAAAGGTGGGGGGAGTGTATCACTCACACTCTTCACTCCTCATTTTACACTTCTCAAATTCTCCAGCTTTCTCCTCTCTCAACTTTCCTTAGCTTCAGCCCTCTTTCCTTCAAAGTTTCCAGGCTTTTCCAGCTTTACTAATGGCTGACAAGAGTTCCGAGAGGGCGGCCAAGATAGCCTCGGCTTCAAAATGAGGTAAGGATATCGAGATCCGTTCTTCGTATATGTCTCTAATCGATATGATTAACACTAGGGGGATGAATATCCCTCTATGCACATCTCGATTCTTTTAATCATTGTAATACTTGGCACAATATAGATTTCGATAAACTAAATGCACGTTATAATGTCCTTCCTCCTCTTAGATTAGTTCCAGTCTCTGGTGGTGACCGTACTTGCCATTGGAGACCCGACACTCTCTTCATTTACACAACCCTTAATGCTGGCTTAGGTTTCCTTTCCACCCTTTTATTCCTCATCTTTTAGCTGATTTACAAATCAACCCTGTCAGCTTCCTCCAAACGCTTGGAGGAACATTTTATGTTTTATGGTCTGCTGCCTTAGGGAGGTTTTCCCCTTTCCGTAGCTGTTTTTAGGAAGGTCTTTCAGTGTATAATAGCTTCTTATTGTGGTTGGGTCTATGTTAAGCAAAGGCCCAAATAAACATATCTTTAACAGGCCTCCATTCCTGATAACAACCAAATTGGAGGAATAGTTTCGTTGGGTTACGTTGGGAGAATGGTGACTGGGGCACACTTTTGATCTTCCTTCGGGAAGGTCAGTGATGGTAGCCTCAAATCCATTCACTTAACTCCTGAGGAAACTATTATTTATAATGGGCTTACTCAGGACATGGCACTACTACCCAGCTGGACTCTCTTAGAGGAGTTCTCCCTCATTCACGTGGGACTATCCTCTGTTTCTCAACAGGGTATTTTTCTTCCCTTCTCAACTTTATTTCATTTCATGCATTATTAACATCACTTATTTTGTCTTTTGCTTTTTTCGCAGCTGCTAAGGAGATTAACGAGGACAATGTTCCTCTGGTTGAAGAGACTGCTAGGATGAAGAAAGCTCGGCTCGCAGGCCTAGACACCCGGGGAAAGGCGACAGAGCCTATCTTCTTGAGAAAGCACAAGAGCCTATGGGGGAGGCTTCAACTGAAGGAGTTGAGGGCCATAGTGCTCCTATTACTACTGCTGTGCCCCTGCTGCTGCTGCCACAGGCGCCTTCCAGCCTCTCTGGGGATTCCGCCAGGGGATACCGTGGTTGGTTCCACGAAACATGCTTGGGATTGGTCCTACCATAGCGTGACTCCCAAGGACTTTACTGACGTGGTGGCCACCCCTGACCTTGAGAGGATTAAGCTCATGGGAGCCCAACTCTGGCTTCGGTATGCCTTCTCTCTTTTGAACTTATCTTTCATTCTTGTAGCATTTTCTTGCCTTATACTTTGTTGATTGCTTTGTTTCAGTCTAACGCCTATTTCAAGGCGCTGTGAGGCAAGCCGAGTCATGGAAGCGGGCTTCTGATAAGGCCGATAATGCCCTCAGGAGGCAACAGAAGAAGTATGCTACCCTGGAGAAGAAGCTCAAGCGCAAGGAGGAAGAACTCGGAGAGTCCAACGCCGAGCTAGTGGTACTTCGGGCGGAGAAGGATAAAGCTATAGACAACTATCTGGATTCGGAAGAGTTTGCCCAATCCATGAGGAATAGGGATGATTCAGTCTTTCCCGGGTTTTTTAGGACTGGTTGGGACACGGCCCTTGGGACCGTGAACGAGGCTTGTCCTGATATTAACCCGGCGGACTATGTCTGCCCTGATGACGAGGCTTTGCTACAGAGGTTTCGTACCCGAGTAGTTGTCTCGGATCATGTTCCTCAGGATCCACTCCTTCCTCCTCCCGAGTCTTCTTCCAGACCTGCTGAGGACGATAGCTCTTCCTCCTCCTCCGAGACGACAGAGACATCCAGCGAGAGCGGAGAGGACGATGATATGGATGCCGAGGGCACTCAGCTCCTTAGAGCTTTTTCAGCCCTGCGTGGCTTGTCTTATTTTTGAGACTTTATTTATCGAACTTCTTGTAATATTTATCAGATCTATTTTATTTATCACCTTTTATGCTTGCATCCATGCATTTGGTTTTTACTTGTTAGGCCATAAACATACTTTGAAGAACTATGAATTTATAAAATTGTCTGGGATTCGTCCCTTACACAAGTCTTAATAAACTTCGTAATAAAACTAAAACATATAAATCCTAAGCAAGCAAAGCTTCAAGGTGCTTTTCAACCTACTCGCCATCCTGACGAGTGAGAATCGTATCCAGCTGCCCTACACATAGTAAACCTTCAGGTTTTGTGCATGCCAAGTTCTCGGGACTTCAAAACCATCCATAGTCTCTAGCTTGTAGGTTCCTCTACCTTGAACACTCTTGACTCTGTACGGCCCTTCCCAATTCGGGGCAAGCTTCCCTTTTGTCCTACACCAGATGCTTCTTCTCCTCAAGACTAGATCACCTTGTTTGAAAAACCTTTCTTTAACCCTTAGGTTGTAGTAGAATGAAGCCTTTTCTGATATTCTACTATCTTTGCATGTGCCTTATCTCGCACTTCATCAATTAGATCCAGGGCTAACCTCTGCCCTTCTTCATTTTCTTCTGCATTGAAAGCCTGAATCCTTGGAGAGGAATGTGATATCTCCACTGGAACTACTGCTTCTGCCCCATATGCCAACATGAAGGGAGTTGCTCCTGTCGTGACTCTACAGTAGTCCTATAGGCCCATAATATGGGAAGTATCTCATCCACCCAATTATTTCTTGACTTCTCGATCCTCTTCTTTAGTCCATCCAGGATTATTCGATTTGCTACTTCCGCTTGCCCATTGGCTTGTGGGTGAGCCACAGAGGTGAACCGTAACTCAATTTCATTCTTCACAATACTTCTTGAATTCCTCGTTGTTGAATTGTGTTCCATTGTCAGTGACGAGGATACGGGGAATTCCATATCGGCACATAATGTTTTCCCACAGGAATTGTGCAACCTGCTTAGTTGTGATTTTGGCCAAGGGTTTGGCTTCAATCCACTTGGTGAAATAATCAATGGCTACAATCAGAAACTTCCTTTGTGCCGTGGCCATAGGGAAAGGCCCCAGAATATCCATCCCCCACATAGCAAAGGGAATGGGCGAGTTGATAGAGTCAGCATCTCGGGGGTTGTCTAACAACAGGTGCATGCTTCTGACAGCGATCACACTTCTTCACATATTCTTTGGCATCAGCCATCATTTCTGGCCAATAAAAGCCTAGAAGTTATCTTATGAGCCAAGGCCCTGCCCCCCAAGTGTTGTCCACAAATACCTTCATGCACTTCTTCAAGAGCCAAGCGTGCCTCATCGGGCCTGAGACACCTCAAGTAGGAACCACGAAAGATCTTTTGTAAAGAATCCCATCTATCAAAGAGTACCTTAGTGCTCGAACAGTTAACTTCCGTGCTTCAGTTGCATCACTTGGCAACCAACCGGTTTGAATGTGAGCCTTGATGGATCAATCCATGACGTCCCCAGGCCTATGGGAGCCACAAGCTTAACATCTATGCTTCGTGTCTTCAAAACACGGAAGTACACACTTCCTGAACTTTCTTCTATCTCAGATGAAGCAAACTTTGATAGCGCATCTGCCTTAGCATTTTCTTCCCTTGGAATGTGTTCAACATGGCATTCATTAAATTGGGTCATCACAGCCCTTACTAGGCGGACATACTTAGCCATCGTATCATCCCTTGCCTCAAATTCTCCCTTTACCTGGGATATGATCAGCTTCGAGTCTCCACGGACCTTTAAGTTTTTGACTCTAAGTGTCCCAGCTAGACCAAGGCCAGCTATCAGGGCTTCATATTCTGCCTCATTGTTTGTGGTTGGGAAGTCTAGCTTCATAGCATACTCAATTAAGAACCCATCAGGGCTTTGCAAAACCAACCCTGCTCCACTGGAGTTTGTTTTTGATGCTCCATCAAAATAGAGAACCCAATATTCTTTCTCCTTATCATCCTTCTCTTTGTCCCCATTATCGACTCCCTTGTCTTGAGGTATGGTATCTTCCTGCCCCCCGACTTCTTGGTTGGGTATGGTACATTCCACCACGAAGTCAGCCAATGCCTGGGCTTTTATTACTGTTCGTGGCTTGTACTTGATATCGAATTCTCCCAGCTCTATTGCCCACTTCATCAACCTTCCACTAGCTTTGGGACTATGGATGATACTTCTCAGGGGTTGGTTTGTTAGCACCTCAATCTTATGAGCCTGGAAGCAAGGACGCAACTTCCTTGAGGCCATTACCAAGGCTAAAGCAAACTTCTCAATAGTTTAATTCAACTCAGCTCCGTTCAGGATTTTGCTCACATAGTATACGGGTTTTTGGATTTTCAGTTCCTCCTTAACCAACACAACGCTCAAAGCACTTTCTGAAACGGCCAAGTACAAATATAAAACCTCATTCAAAGCTGGCTTGGCCAACAACGGGGCCTGGGCCATATATTTCTTCAATTCCTCGAATGCCTTCTGGCTTTCCTCACTCCATACAAAATCCTTAACTTTCTTTAGGGATTTAAAGAAAGGCAAGCACTTGTCCCCAGATTTGGAGATGAATCGTCCCAACGCAGCAACCTTGCCAGTGAGCTTTTGAACATCCTTGATAGTTTTTGGTGGCTCCATATCTAGGATTGCCTTTATTTTGTCGAGGTTGGCTTCGATTCCCCTCTTGGAGACCATCAATCCCAAAAATTTTCCGGACCCTACTCCGAAAGCACACTTTGCAGGATTTAACATCATTTTGTGGTATCTCAGAACCTCAAAAGCTTCCCTTAAGTGGGTTATATGATCAGTCTTTACTAGACTCTTGACTAGCATGTCATCAACATAGACTTCCATAGTCTTGCCGATAAGATCCTTAAAAATTTTATTTACCAACCTTTGATAGGTGGCTCCTCCATTCTTGAGACCAAATGCCATAACAAGATAACAAAAAACACCAAAGTCAGTAATGAATGATACCTTTGGGATGTCGTCCTTATGCATATTGATCTGATTATATCCACTGAATCCATCCATGAAGCTTAGCATCTCATGTCCAGCAGTGGCATCTATCAAAGTTTCTATTCTTGGCAACGGGAAACAATCTTTAGGGCATGCGTCATTCAGGTCAGTGAAGTCCACACACATCCTCCATTTTCCATTGGTCTTCTTCACCATTACAGGGTTTGCTAACCATTCTGGAAATTCTATCTCCTCAATGAAACCAGCCTCCAGGAGCTTCTCTACTGCTTGTTTTATAGCTTCTTGCCTCTCTGGAGCAAAACTTCTTTTCTTTTGTTTCACTGTCTTCCGACTTGGATCCACATTCAGTTTGTGAGTGACTAGTTCCGGGTCTATGCCTGGCATATCAGCTGCCGACCATGCAAACACATCGCTATTTTCTTGTAAAACCTCACCAACTTCCCTCTAAGGGGCTCCTCTAGTGTTGCTCCAATGAAAGTCACTTTCTTAGGATCCTCGGGATCTAAAGGAATTGGAACCAAGTCTTCTGCTGGCTTCCCCCTCTTCTCGTCATTTTCACGGATATCCAGATCTTCAATGGGAAGAACCTGTCCCCCGACTCCATCTGCCCTCAAAGAGGCCACATAACAGCTTCTAGCCATTTTTTGATCTCCTCTCTCTTCTCCCAATCCCGTTTCGGGTGGGAAACTTCATAACTAAATGGTAGGAAGAGGGGACTGCCTTAAAGGCATGTATCCCTATTCTCCCCATGATAGCATTATAAGTTGAACTAGCCTTTACTACCACGAAATCCTATATCTGCGTTGCTTGTCTTGGTTCTGTACCTATGGTGGTTGGCAATTTGATTATCCACAAGAAGCACCATTATCCACAAGAACCCTCTTAACCGGGCTATTTCCTATTATTGGTGTTATGACCAGCGGGTCGTCATGAGGAAATTTTACACCCTCTAGGTCAGAATCATCAAAAGCCAATGTTACTTCTGTCCTGGCCCTCTTCGGGGCTTCTCCAACAATATGCATAACCTCTCTAGTATATGCCTTTCTGGAATTTTTGGACAATCCAGCAGCAGTTGGACCTCCAAAGATCGTGTTTATCACAGGTCCTCGAGGTCGCGACCCTCCAAAAATTGCATTTATAACCAGCCCTCTAGGTTGGGGATTCCGCCCCTGATCGTCTTGGTCCCTCCTACGATCTTCAAAGTTCTTCCTTCCATTATTATTCCTGTCCCCTCCTTCTCTAGTATACTTGTTCAATCTTCCTTTTCGAATCAAAAACTCAATTTCGTCTTTCAATTGCCTACACTCATCGTGTCATGGCCAACATCTTTGTGGAATCTGCAATACTTGCTCTTATCTAGCTTGGCGGGATCAGCCTTCAAGGGCTTAGGCCAACGAATATCTCGATCTTTCTCGATTTCCATCAAGATCTGGCTTCTAGGAGCATTCAGCTTAGCGTATTCGGTGAACTTTTGCCCAGGTCCTCCCTTCTTGGGGGTTAAATCAGGGTTTTGTTCGGTTCTAGGATACTTGTCATTGGCGATATACTCCAGATCAGTTTTTTGCTTCTTGCTTCCAGTGGACTCATTACTTACTACGGTCTTCTTCATGCTTTCTTCAACCTTGATATACTTCCCTGCCCTCTCTTGGAGCTGCAACATGCTTTCAGGGGGACGTTTGGCCAAGGACATCTTGAAAAACTCATCCCTAGTTCCTTGTTGCAGTGCTATCATGGCTACCTTATCATCAAGGTCTGGGACTTTTAAAGCCTCCTTTGTAAAATGAGTCAGGTAATCTCTCAAAGACTCCTTAACTCCCTGCACAATACTCATAAAAGATGCTGAACTTTTCTCATGGACTCTCCCACTGATGAACTGCTTAATAAAAGCCTGACTTAATTCTCTGAACGATCCAATAGAGTTTGGGGGCAAGCGACTGTACCATCTTTGAGCCATACCCGACAGGGTTTGAGGGAAGGCCCGACACTTTATAGCATCATTCACGGGTTGCAGCAGCAGTGCATTAGAGAATGTCCTAACATGATTAGCGGGGTCTCCCGTACCATCATAGGCTTTGATAGTGGGCATCTTGAATTTCCTTGAGATATGGGCATTCATTATCTCTTTTGTGAATGGGTGAGTTGGATCATCAGATCTCCAAGGGGAAGGAGATTGCTGGATCAGTTCTTGGGACGACAACCCTTCTTCGTACCGGACCATCCAGGTCTATGATAGAGGAGGGGGAGGATTTCTCCCCCTATGAGGTATTTGGGGTCTGGTGAGCCTCCAAATCACGCCTCAGCCTTTGGATCTCAGCTCATGAGCCCTGATCCTTTCCTACACTTCTTGGGGATTCGCCCCTGGGGTGCTTGAGGGTGTTGCCTTCCATCGGCCATTGGCTCGTTGCCAGGACGCCTCCTTCTCGGGGCCACTTCATCATCCGAAGATTCGAAGTCTCTCTCAGTGTAAGGACCAGAAAATTCCCGATCCTCGGGATAGGAGCCAAACCTCCTATATAGGGGGGTGATTGCCCTCATGCTTCACTTCGCCCAGCATATCTACTTCCTCCAACCTCGGGTGAAGGGGCATCCCAGAAGGGGGGTTAGTAGTAACAACAGTTGAGTATTCATACCCGACGGGTCGGGAATTCACAGGTATATAATACTTGTTGAACTTGAGGATTCGTACCTTGAATAGTCGGGGGAGGTCGTCCCTTGTGGCTGAGGTTGAGTTGCCCCTATCTGGGTTTCCGCTTGAGTAGATGCATAAGTTGAGTGGGGAGGTATCTCCACGGTGGACGAAATCATCAGGGTTGTTCCCAATGGTGTTCCTTCCTCCAGAGCTCTAGTTGTTCTCCGGTTCTCGTCATGGTTGTTGTTGTGCCTTTCCCACGGACGGCGCCAAATATTAGGATTAAAAAATTGATATATATATATATATATATAATTGCTGTATTTATACTAAGAACGTGAGCTTCGAGGCTCGATTTGACTACTCTTAGTGTTTCGTGACTCAATCTGCCTTAGCAGATGCCTACGTACTTGCTAATTGCCAAGGGATCAAGTCAAAATAACGTAGTTCTGATCTGTGGGGTGAGACCCCTTATATAGATGTTTGGGAGTCCTTGATTGGACTTGGGTTAGGAGACTTGGCGGCACAAGTCTCAGAATTATAATAGACTTTAGAGTCCTAAGAGGTAGGAAGTTGATTCCTTATCCTTCCAGGTTCCTTGGAGGTCAATCCACAAGGATTTATTTCTCCATTAGGACTCATCTTGTTAGCTGATTTATCCCTATTTAATTAATTACGAAATTAATTAATATTTCAGGTTTCGGGCCTTCTATAATGGGCCTAGCTGTTGGCCCAATTCCGATATGATTAATGCAGCATTAATTACATACCCAGGCCTTATTTTCTTCCCTATCAACTAGCTAAATCTCAACCCACAGTCAACAAGGGAGATATTCTGTATATCTGTGATATCAAGGAGTTTTCTGATATAAACCTCTACTTGGATGAATTGGAAGAAGTAAGAGGAATAGATGCTCACAGACATCTTCCTGAAAGACTGGTATTTAAATACAAGGGAGGGAAAGAAATCACATGGCCTCTTCACAGGATTCTTGAAGAAAGTTGTTCTGCATTGATAAAAGTCTACTCATCTTTCAAAAAGAACTTTGGATTTAATGTGACTGCAAGAAGACTAGTTCTAAAGAAGATTGAAGAGCTAAGGAGTAATAAAGCTAAAGATGCACTCCCAAAGACTCTAACAATTCATTACACAGGAAGTAGAGTGCATCCGAGGCTTTATTGGCTGATGGAATTAATGGATGACAAGGTGTAAGAAGATTCTTCAGACTGGATGACCAACTGAGTATCTCTAGCAATGAGGCTCTGTTGGAAATGCAAGAAAAATAGGATCTATCTGAACCTGATGAACTTGAATTTCACAGACAACTCCAGAAACAAATTGAAGAAAATGACAGAAAGCTTAGGAAGAAATCCAGAAAGACAAGGAAATAAACATCATCTGTTAGGCCTCAATGATACTATAGAAGGGGGTTGAATATAGTATCTACAATCAATTTGATTATAAACACAAGTATGTAACAGAAAACAAGTTTATTCAATATATCAAACTCTGTTACAGTAGGTTTAATCTACTCTCTCACTGATGTATGATATCATCAAGAGCTGCTAGGGTTACAATGAATAATATTCTCGTGAATGATAACACATATAGTGTAAACCCTAATCTGTGTTTATATACTACACAGTTACAAGATATCTCCTAATTGATATGATATATTCTGTTTCATAAAATACATCAATCAGAGATTATCTATTGTAGTCCTTTACCTGTACAACTCTCCAAGCATATCTTCTTTTGTTTAATCCAGATCCTCTCCTGTAAATCAGCCGCTTTCATCCCTGAAGTGTATCCGCACTTAAGTTCTGATGTAAGTCCTGATGGCTTAAGTTCTGATAACTTCCTGTCTTCAGTAAGTTCTGATTTCCAGTTAAGTTCTAATAGTAAGTTCTGAATCTAAACAAATCAGATTAGACATGACATCACAAATATCTAACATCATCTGCTCAGGCTAGAAGAGCACCTTGAAAATGATTGTGAGAACTCTTTGTACACTTTACTTTGTTCAATTTTCAAATAAATAATGTAGTACTTATCAGTTTCTATCTACTACTTTTTAATTTGTATTTTTAGGGTGTTTTGTTATCATCAAGTTTCTCTTAATTTATGGCTACAATTCTAGTAAACATAAATTGGGGGAGATTGTTAGGAATATGTTGTACTTGATGATTAGATTAACAAAACACCTTAGTAGATTCAACTTAGTGTAAATTGTAGCACTCGACGGATGATCAAATATAGTCCCGACGGATGAACTTTATAGTCCCGACGGATGACCAATTGACATCCATCGAGTGATTAGCTTATGTAACAAATAAGGACTGTATCACATTTCTGCAAAAACTTTGTGTAGATTCGGTAGGAGTATATGAGTCATGTTGACTACTAGTGGATATGCATAATAGGTTGATTAATTGTAAATATGAGATGTCTTGTAATTATGTATAAGTGAAATGGAGTCAAGTGACAAATAGCTACCCGACGGATGATCAACAAAGCTACCCGACGGATGATCAACAAAGCTACTCGACGGATGACAAACATGTACCCACGGATGATCAAATTCAATATCTATTGACAGTGACAACACAGTCACATGTTAGTCCCTTAACAATCTAGCAAGAATTACAGAAGGGGGTTGAATGGAATTCTTGAACCTTTTTCTTCGAATCAAATGGTTCAACTCGATAACAACTATATCTGTTTTAATCAGCACAATGCGGAATATGAACTTGAATGAATTAAAACATAAGTGATTAAAACAAGAGTCTTTAAAAACTTTCTGGCGGATTTAAACAATTCCACCAGAGATATATATAATATATCGAGGGACCCTGTGTACAAAAATGTTCACAGCTGCTTACAAAAATATACAACTGCTAAGAATACAGAATGCTAAAGATAGTGCTTACAAAGATTTCTCTGTTTTTTTCTTAGCTCTCACTCTGCTGTATGTGTACTTTATTTTTGCTACTCTCTTGGTTTATATATATATTACCAAGATTACAAAGTCAAAAGAACTGAATAAATATTAAATATAACAGTCTCGAACTTTGCTGCTTTTCGTCCTCTAGTACCCAGTAAAAGGGCTTCCACAGTGTGTCTGTATCCAACAACGGCGGCTGTGTGTCAGCTTTCACTGTTCAACTGATGTTTTGAATCTTGATATTCATCCGTCGACTTCTGGATCATCCGTCGATGACTTAGTTGATCATCCGTCGACTGCTGTGTTAAACATCCGTTGATAGTCATTTATCATCCGTCGAAGCTTTGTTAATCATCCGTTGGTAGCTATTTTGGCACTTGACTTCACTTCACTTATACAGAATTACAAGACATTGCTTATGTACAGTTAATCAACCTATTCTGCATATCTAGTTGAAGTCAACATGACTTATATGCTACAGATTCTATACAAAGGTGCATACAACACTGTGCTACAACTTATTTTACATAAGCTACTCACTCGATGGATAATAAGTTAATCATCCGTCGGGCTAAAATGAGTTATCCGTCGGGACTAAAACCTTATCCGTCGAGTGCTACATATTTCACTAAGTAAAATCTACTTAGACATTTTGTTAAGGTATCATCAAGTACACAACATATTCACAACAATCTCCCCCAATTTATGTCTACTGGAATTGTAGCCATAAATTAAGAGACTTGATGATCACAAAACATCCTAACATCTATCTTTAAAGATAAGTAGATAAAACTAAAGTGCTTCAATTTAAACAAAAGGTACAAGGTTTGGCTCACAGTCAGTTCAAGATGCTCCTCTAGCCTGAGCAGATTTTTCTAGTTTCTTGAAGGTCTGGATCTTCTTCCAAGCTTTCTGTTGTTTTCTTCAATTTGATTCTGGAGCTGTCTGTGGAATTCTAATTCATCAGAATTTGAGAGATCTAACATTTCTTGCATTCCAAGAGAGTCTCATTGCTGAGATACTCAATTGGTCTTCTAATCTGAAGAATCTTCTCACACCCTTTCATCCCTGAATTCCATCAGCCAGTAGGGCCTTAGATGCACTCTTCTCCAGTGATGGATATTAGAGTCTTTGGAGTGCATCTTTGGCTCTAACTCCTTAGTCTTCAATCTTCTTTACTAGTCTTCTAGCTGTCACATTGAATCCAAGTTTTTTTGAAGATGAATAACTTTTATCAAACAGCTTGGCTTCTAAGATCCTGTGAAGTGGCCATGTCTCCCTTCCTCCTCTTACTTGAATACCAACCTTTCTGGAGGTTTCTAGCATCAATCCCCCTCATCATCTAGTCCTCTAGATAAGGTTTAGATCTGAAAATTCTTTGATGTCACAGTACAAGTAGTCTCCCTTTGATCTTGGTTGAGCTTTGACTACTGACTTGGATTTGAGAGGTGACAGCTTCACTTTCTTGACTGCCCTTGATTTTGTCCTTCTTGGCTTAGTAAGAATTGGCAAGTTGAAGTCAGGAATTGGTAATTTATCCCACTCTATTGGCTCATCCTTTGGCACAATAGGCTCTCCATGTATGTTCCTGTAGGGGTCCACCACCCTTATGTCTTCAAATACCACAGAGGGCTTTGATGCTTGAGTTTCAGCTTGAGTGGATTCCTTTGGAAATTGATCTTCCAATTCCTTGTCAACAACATCCAACTTTCTTTTTGTTCTTTTAGCCAGTTCTTTTTCTTGGGATTTCTTCTGTTCTTCAATCTTCTTCTGATTCAGTAGCTTGAGATGGTTGAGAGGGAATTTGTTGAGAAGAATTCACAGCCTGTAGCTTGGCCAAGATAGCAAACTGTTCTTTCTTTTGTTTAGACTTCTTTGCATCTAGAGCAGCTTGCCTCTTTTCCTGCTTCAATCTGGCTTTTTCTTCTTCCTTTGCATGAGCAAATTGTGGATGTCCAGCTACCACACAAATTTCCTTCCCATTTCTGAATATCTTTGCAATTCTCTTTCTTGAGGCTGAATCAGCTGGATCTTTGTAGAGGAGAATAGATCTTGACAGAAGCTTCTTTTCATCAGGCTTGGGTGTCTCATACACAGTCCATAGGGTTCTTCAAAGATGACTTTGGATAGTTTGCCCTAGGTTTAAGAATTATCTCAGCCTTTGTAGACATGATGTTGGAAGATTGTCCTTTATCCAGATAGTTCATGCTTATCTCATTCACACTGATTGGCTTGACATGAGAGTGATGAGATGGCTGACTGATCTGGTTCCTTGACTAATTGAAACTTTTTCTGTATTTTCTCATCAATCTTGTTCCAGTTGATTAGTGTCAACTTTTCTTTATCAGCATCTTTAAATTTCTTGCTACTGCATTTATGAGATCTATACCATCTGCAACTAGTGGCTTGGAGATAGTAATTGAGGATAAGGGTACAATTACTTTGCTGAATTGGAACTTTAAGTTGCTCCCCCTCAGTTGGTCCTTTCTCCCCCTTACTTGATTCTCTCTCACCCCTTTTGTTTATCATCAAGTGGAGGAGTTAGGCCTTGTGCTTGAGCCAGTTGCATAAGAAGGTTTGTTTGAGTTTGTTGATTTTGAAGAAGTAGAGCCACTGAATTCTCAATAATTTGAACTCTGTTTTCCAGCTTGGCTATCTTCTTTTCAGAATCTGATTCTCTCCTTAATCTTAGTAATAGATCTTGCATGGTACCATATGGCATTACTGAATCCAGCTTCTCAGAGTTATATGTCTTCAAGTCAGCTATATTTCTTTTCAATTTCATCCACATTGTGATTCTGTCTTAAGTGTTGGATCTTTATTAAATGTAAGGAGTCTAGGTGAGCTTGGAAGAACAGCCTTGGTACCAGCATTTGAAGTTTCCCTGAATGGCCTGTTGAATAGCTATTACTTGTTGGACCAAAGACACCTCAAATTGTCCTGGTGTAGATTTATTTGCCCATGCCCATTCACGTAAATTTTAAGCAGAACTTGGGTCTTCAGCTCCCCCTAAGTTCAAGCTTCCATGCAAAGAACAAGAGTCATCATCATCATCAGAATTTACTCCAAATTCTTCAGATGGCTCTCCAGCTTGAGAAGGCATTCTATTCACAGCAGCTTTATCTCTTTGAAGAGATTCTGTGGTGTGCACTAAATTCAAAGTCTGCTCTGCCTCCACATTGCCCTGAGTAGCCAACAGTTGATAGGCTGAAACAGGGTGAGTAAAAGTGTCAGCATCCAAGGAATGTTATCAATTACAGCTTTGTAATGTTGCTGAAATTGTCTTTCCTTTTCAGCATCATCCACAATCATGACTCACTAGCAATGGCTGGTTCCATCCTTATTTCACCAGTACCTGCTTTTCTCTCATATTCTCTCTTTGTTGCATCAGGGTCTCACCCTGGCTCTCCACCCTCACACCCTCACCTTCACCTACTAAGGTGGAACTCCTCTCACTCACTTTTGCCAATCCTGAATGAAGGGATTGCTGAGATTCACTCTTTTCCTCTCCTTTTGCCTGGGAGCAACCCAACCTCTCACTCAATGCACTCTCCTCTCTCAGTCCTAAGAGTGATTGTATTACCACCAAATCTTCTGCACTTGAAATAATTGAAGTTTGAAGTTGTGCAGAGACCCTCGACTGATAGGTGATATCCGTCGGGTGAGTGGTAAAGCTATCCGACGGATAACTGCTGTTAAGCTTATCCGTCGGGATACAAACACTGCTCGATGGATGAGCAATATCCATCGAGAGAGTAGAAATGAATGAGGTGGGAAGAGAAACTATTGTTGACTCTGTGATGATTGAAGTTATTTGAGGCACAGATGTCACAATGGAATCTGAAAGAATTGGCAAGTGAGCCAACAAATCATCTAAAAGATGATGCTCACTTGCACTAGATTTTGGCTTCCCCAACAAGGTTAAAGAAGGGGAATCAGGAATTGAAGTGTTTATCATGTCCACTTCCAGTGAGTTAGTTGGTGAGGATTGTGTTTCAATGGCTTCTATTATGAGAGATTTTGGCTGTGATTCCACATTTATTGGAGCCACATCAATTTGAATTTGAGAAGGTGCAGGGACTGTGTCTTTAGCACCAGTTTGCACTAAGTGTGTGCCCTGTGCATCCCCAATTGTTTTGGATTTCTTCTTTCTGGTATAAGTTTGGGGTGAGTTTGTGTCCCTAACCCTTTTGGCCTGTGCTCTTGGTTGAGAGCTTTGTTCAATAGCTACATCCTTTTGGGAGGATGCAGCTAGAAGTGAGCTTTTATCCTTTTAAGAACTGCAGTTTGTTGGGTAACTGCAGTGTGGCTAGGCTGGACATCACTCAACTCTCCATCCTTATTCTTGGGGTTTCTTTGATGTTCACCCCTTCCCTCACCTGTCTTACTCTTCTTCACACTCCCCTCTTTGGCTTTGGTAGATTTTACAACTGGTACCTTTTGAGAGATACCAGAGGGGGCTTTCTTTGATTTGGATTTAGAAATTATAGTAGTTTTGGCAGCTTTGGTAGGCAACTGTTTGGTCATTGACACAGTTACCATAGTTGTGCCTGAAGTCAAAGAAATAGAAGAGATTGGAATAGTTGAGGGTATGGATGAACTTACCTCACTTACCTGAGGTGTCAGCATTACAGGAAAATAGAACATTGGCACATCCCTGTGATGGTTGGCTCTGTTCAAGTCTGCAATGATTCTTCTCTCTTGAACCCAACAAGCTAATTTGTTATTTGGGTTCTCAAGTACAATCTCTTGACAAAGATGGTTAGCCAACAGCATAAAAAATCTAGCATAGTAAATGTTCTTTCCTCTTTTGGCTAGGTCACCTAGTTTAAAACCTAACTCATATAAAACAAGGTCACTGAAATTGTAATAATTGTCTGTAACTAGCATGTATAGCATGTTAAGCATGGAAATGTTCACGGAATCAAAATTACTGATTTTTCCAGAAAAGACTTTAGTTACTACATCACACAAGTAACTCCATTCCTTCCTAAGACCTAATCTTCTAATTTCACTTAGTTTAGCAGTAGGAAGAGCAAATGAATAGAATTGAGCATATTGACAATATCAGTGTCAGTGTGTGTTGCAGTTGCATTATCATCAGGAATTTTGAAACATGCTTTTATAACATCACTATTGATACAGAACTCATTACCTTTGATGGTCAGAGTGATGGTTTTGTTAGTAGAGTTGTAGATTGCTGTTGTCCACATCTCCTCAACAACTTCACAATAAATTGTGGGTGATTCCAGCATGGCAAATTCAACTTGCAGTTCTTCATGAAGTCCATCATCTTATGATAGTCTTCAGAGTGCTGAATCTCCTTATTGACCAAAGCGGTGAAGTTGTTCTTCTCATAGATGAACCCAGTCTGTGACATGATCTTTACTATGGGTGCCATTGTTAGAGAAGAAAAGCTTGAAGAGAAAGAGGATTTTTGCTTGAGAGATAGTGAAGTAACACAGTTGAATTTGAGAATGATAAAAGAAAATGATTAGAATGAAATAAGCTTTTATACTATACTCAAAATCAACATATAAAAATAATGCAGGAAAATAAATTACCCAATAAAAATTGTCTAAAAATAGCCGTTTAAAAAAAACTGTTAAAAATTCCACCCATTATCCGTCGTGTGATGCTTACAAACCGTACGTATACTCGATGGATAATGTTCAGGGAATTAACGGTCAAGATATAGACACTTCGACGGATGAGAATAAGTAGATATCCGTCGAGCTTTAAAATATTCCAGAAAAGTAATTGATTTTTATTTACAATTTGTATATCGACGGATGACTCAACCCGATGGATAATTGTCATCCGTCGAGATGCAAATTTTGACTTAGCCAAAATTTCATCCAAGACTAAAAATCAGTTAAATTTCTGGCTGTTAATCAACTTGCAAAATAATTCAGATAAGTTCAAGAGTAATTAAGCATACCTAACTCACTTACCAACCTAGAAAAGGTGGATTCATCCAGTGGCTTGGTAAAAATATCTGCAAGTTGCCTCTTACTTGGAACAAAATGTAACTCTACAGTACCATTCATTACATGTTCCCTTATGAAGTGGTACTTGATGTCTATATACTTTGTCCTTGAATGTTGCACTGGATTTTCAGTGATGGCAATTGCACTTGTGTTGTCACAGAAAATGGGAATCCTTTTAACTTGCAGACCATAGTCTAGCAATTGATTTCTCATCCATAAAATTTGTGCACAGCAACTGCCAGCAGCAATGTATTCAGCTTCAGCTGTAGAAGTAGACACTGAATTTTGCTTTTTACTGAACCAGGACACAAGCTTGTTTCCTAGAAATTGACAGGTTCCTGTTGTCCTTTTTCTATCAATTCTACAACCTGCATAATCTGCATCTGAATAACCAATTAGATCAAAACCAGAATCTCTAGGGTACCAAATGCCAAGTTTTGGTGTTCCATTGAGATATCTGAAAATTCTTTTAATAGCTATCAAATGAGACTCTCTAGGATCAGCCTGAAATCTAGCACACAAACATGTAGCAAACATTATATCTGGCCTACTAGCTATTAAGTACAAAAGTGAGCCAACCATGCCTCTATAACTTGAAATATCCACATACTTTTCAGTAGTGTTTAATTCAAGCTTTGTTGCAGTGGCCATGGGAGTTTTTGCAGATGTGCAATCCATTAGATCAAACTTCTTTAAAAGTTCAAAAAATATATTTAGTTTGACTAATGAATATTCCATCACTAACTTGCTTAACTTGTAAGCCAAGAAAATAAGTTAGTTCTCCCATCATACTCATTTCATACTTGCTTTGCATCAGTTTGGGAAACTTTTTACAAAGTTTCTCATCTGTAGAGCCAAAAATAATATCATCTACATAAATTTGAACAAGTATGCTAGATCCATTAACATTTCTGAAAAATAAAGTTTTATCTACAGTACCTCTTGTGAAGTGATTTTCCAAAAGGAACCTTGATAAAGTGTCATACCAGGCTCTAGGTGCTTGCTTCAGTCCATAAAGTGCTTTCAGTAGATAATAAACATATTCTGGGAGATTTGGATCTTCAAAGCCAGGTGGTTGATTTACATATACTTCTTCCTCCAAATCTCCATTCAGAAAGGCACTTTTGACATCCATTTGATAGACCTTGAAATTGGCATGGGCTGCATAGGCTAAGAAAATTCTGCAACAGGAGCAAAAGTTTCATCAAAATCTATCCCTTCTTGTTGACAGTAGCCCTTAGCAACCAATCTAGCTTTGTTCCTGACTACTATGCCATTTTCATCCATCTTGTTTCTGAATACCCACTTAGTGTCAATAGGCTTCTTTCCCTTAGGCTTGGGTACCAGCTTCCAAACTTTATTTCTTTCAAATTGGTTTAGCTCCTCCTGCATAGCTAAAATCCAATCTGGATCCAACAAAGCTTCTTCTACCTTCTTAGGTTCTTCCTTAGAGAGGAAGCTGCTATATAGACATTCTTCTTGAGTTGCTCTCCTTGTTTGAACTCTAGAAGATGCATCACCAATGATAAGCTCAAATGGATGATCCTTTGTCCATTTCCTTTGTTGAGGTAGATTAGCTCTAGATGAAGAGGCCTCATTGTTGTTTTGATGAGTGACTGAGTTTTGATTGCCAGAAACTCCTCCTGAGTTTGTGAATCTATGATTTGAAAAAGAGGGATTTTCTGAAGTTGATCTGCTTTGACTCTCAGCTCCTTGTGATAAACCGACGGATGGTGAAATTTGAGTACCGACTGATGAGGCTGATTGTCTCTCGACGGATGATGCAGATTGTCTATCGACGGATGAAGCATTTTATACTTCGACGGATGTTGAGTTAACAACATCATAGGTGGTAGATTGTTCTGCATTATCCTTTGGAATTGTCTCTTGATCACTTTCATCATCACTGTCATCACTAACCATCTCCACATTATCAAATTTAAGGCTCTCATGATAATCTCCATCTTGTAGCCCTTCAATCTTTTTGTCATCAAACACAACATGTATTGATTCCACAACAATGTTGGTTCTAAGATTGTAGACTCTATATGCTTTACCAACAGCATATCCAACAAAAATTCCTTCATCTGCTTTAGCATCAAACTTTCCATTTTGATCAGTTTGATTCCTCAGGATATAGCACTTGCAGCTAAAGACATGAAGAAAATTTAGGGTTGGCTTCTTGTTCTTGAACAATTGATAAGGTGTCATGCATCTAGCTTGATTAATCAGAGAGATGTTCTGAGTGTAGCATGCAGTGTTCACAGCTTCAGCCCAGAAGTAGGTTGGTAATTTTGATTCTTCAAGCATTATCCTTGCAGCTTCAATAAGAGATCTATTCTTCCTTTCCACTACTCCATTCTGTTGTGGAGTCCTTGCTGCTGAAAATTCATGCAAGATTCCATTTTCCTCACAAAATGCTCTCATGACATAGTTCTTGAACTCAGTTCCATTGTCACTCCTGATTCTTCTAACTTTGAAATCAGGATGATTGTTGACTTGCCTTATGTGATTGATGATGATTTTACTAGCCTCATCTTTGGACTTTAGGAAATAGGTCCAAGAGAACTTTGAGAAATCATCTACAATTACTAGACAAAATCTTTTCTTGGAGATTGACAATATATTGACTGGTCCAAAAAAATCCATGTGAAGCAGTTGTAGAGGCTCTTCAATTGCTGAATCAAGTTTCTTTCTGAATGATGCTTTAATCTGCTTCCCTTTTTGGCAGGCATCACACAGTCCATCCTTTGTAAACTCCACCAGAGGAATACCTCTAACCAACTCTTTCTTTACCAGCTCATTCATGGTCTTGAAGTTCAAATGGGATAGCTTCTTGTGCCATAGCCAACTTTCATTCTGACTTGCTTTGCTGAGAAGACAAGTAACAGATTCTGCTTTTGATGAGTTGAAGTCAGCTAGGTACACATTACCTTTTCTCACACCAGTGAGAACCACTTTGTTGCTCCTACTGTTTGTCACAACACAGGTTTCTTTGTTGAAGGTTACTGAGTTGCCTTTGTCACAAAGTTGACTGATACTCAACAGATTGTGTTTGAGACCATCCACTAAGGCAACCTCTTCAATGATGACATTGTCCTTTGAAATCAAGCCATATCCCACAGTATAACCTTTGCTGTCATCTCCAAAAGTGATACTTGGGCCAGCTCTCTCTTCAAACTCTGTGAGCAGGGTAGAATCACCAGTCATGTGTCTTGAACAACCACTATCCAAGTACCAAAGATTCCTTCTGTTTCCCTGCACACATCAAAATCAAATCAAGTTGATTTTGGTACCCAAGTTTCCTTGGGTCCTGCCTTGTTAGCTTTCTTCTTCTGTTTCTTAGGTCTTAACTCATTTGCCTTAGGAATTTCAGATTCTTCCTTAGTCATTTGAGTTATGCCTTTGAAACCACTAGATGCAACAGAATTATCATGCATGTTATGGCAAAAAGGAAATGGCATGCTTGGTGCAAACATTTTATTCCAGTAAGGCATGCTAAATGGCATTTGAGGCATATTGTATGCAGCATAATATGGATTAGGTGTAAATGGCATATTAGCAAACTGTGCATTCATGTTCTGTGTAGGCATAGCATTAACAGGCATGGGAGGCATGGCATTCATGTTAGAGAATTGAGGCTGAACAAACATGGGAGTAGGCATGGCAGATTTGCAATTAACAGATAAATGATTTATACTACCACACTTGACACAGATCTTTCTAGGAGCATATTTATCAGGTGTGTAGTTATTGTGTTTATTAATCCCTACTTTACCATTCATATTGGTTTTGTTTTTAGTCTCTGTTTTTACCTCTATTTTCTCAAGTCTGTCACTTAACTGTTTGACAGTCATGTGACCAACATTAACCTTCTTCCCATTCTTGGCTTGACTTGACTCTCCTGAAACAAAGTTCTTGGAAACAGACCCATACTTATCATGTAGCTTGGTTAATTTGGCTTTGCTAATGGGTTTGCTTACAGCCGACGGATGAAGATTTTTATCATTCGACGGATAACACTTTTTGTTATCCGACGGATAGTCCTCATCATCCGTCGAGTCTACATCTGTCAGCAACCCATCTACCAAAATAGGTTCTAGTTTCTCCTTATTATTTTTCCAGGCTTCATCACAAAAAGACTCAATTCCTTGAACCTTGGTGATTTGGGCATGAACATCTCTGGATTTTTTCCAAGCTTTAATCACCTCTTGTTCACGATCAAGCTGCTTCTTTAAAATATCTTCCTTTTTCAAGGACTCAGTTAATTCCTCCTTGGCAATTCTACACTCAATTTTTAGTTTCTCAAACTCAACAAACTGAGACTCAAGCACATTATTCCTCTCACTCAAAAACAAGTTGTTTTCTTTAAGTTTAGCATTTTCTTTAGTGAGTGACTTAAGTGTAACACGCAAATGATATAATTCAGTAGACATGTCATTTATTACATCATTACACTCAGCTTTAGATAAATGTGCAAGGTTTGTAGTGATTACCTGATTGCTTGAGGAACTTGTCTCTGTTTCATCAGACTTGGCCATAAGGGCTAGATTAACATAGCTGACATCTTCATCTTCATCCAAACCATCAGCTGCCCAGTCATTCTCCTGTTTAATAAAAGCCCTTTCCTTTTGTTTGAGTAAATCAAAGTATTTTTGCTTGTAATCAACAGACTCAAATCTTTTCTTGGAATCTGACTTTCTACACTCATTTGCAAAATGCCCTGCCAAGCCACATTTGAAACACTTGAATTTTGATTTATCCACTATGTTTCTCTTTGGCTTGGCAGCTCCAAAGTTCTTTTTGAACTTGAGCTTGGTAAATCTTCTTGAAAGGAATGCTAGGTGCTCATCAATGTCCTCCATGTCATCTTGGCTCAATGCATCTTCATCTTCTGCAGCTAGCCCTTTACCCTTGCTTTCACATGCCTTTGAAGTTGATTCCACAACTTCCATCTTCACTTCCTTCTCCAATTCCAGATCAGCAACTAATGCAATGGATCCTCCTTTCTTCTTTCCTCTCTCCATTCTTTCATCCTGCTCTATTTCAAGCTCATAGGTTTTCAGAATGCCATACAGTCTCTCCAAAGTAAACTCCTTATAATCCTGTGAGTTTCTCAATGAGACTGTCATTGGTTTCCATTCCTTTGGAAGATATCTGAGAAATTTCAGATTGGAGTTTTTAGTCTGGTAGACTCTTCCATGCAATTTAAGAGCATTTAGTAGCTTTTGGAATCTACTAAAAATGTCAGTGAGTGACTCATTTTCTTCATTGTGAAAATGCTCATATTGCTGAATCAGGAGCTGCAAGTTATTTTCCCTTACTTGCTCAGTACCATCACAGATTATCTGTATTGTATCCCAAACTTCCTTGGCAGTTTTGCAGTTGATGATGTTATCAAACATGTCTGCATCAACACCACTGAACAGAATGTTCATAGCCTTCTTATCTTTCCTGACTTGCTCAATATCAGGATCAGACCATTCATGTCTTGGCTTTGGAACAGATGGTTCATTTCCTGTTGTAGCTCTCATTGGAACATGAGGGCCTTTTTCTATGCAGTCCACATAGGCCTCATCTTGAGAAAGCATGTGAAGATGCATCTTTACCTTCCAATGATGGTAATTATCTTTATCAAGAAAAGGAATTTAGATTCCAACATCTTTCTTGTTCATCTTGCTGAATTGTTTTGATCTTTAAACTCTTTGTAGATTAAGAGCTCGCTCTGATACCAATTGTTAATCCCTTAACAATCTAGCAAGAATTACAGAAGGGGGGTTGAATGGAATTCTTGAACCTTTTTCTTCAAATCAAATGGTTCAACTCGATAACAACTATATCTGTTTTAATCAGCACAATGCGGAATATGAACTTGAATGAATTAAAACATAAGTGATTAAAAACAAGAGTCTTTAAAAACTTTCTGGTGGATTTAAACAATTCCACCAGAGATATATATTAATATATCGAGAGGACCCTGTGTACAAAAATGTTCACAACTGCTTACAAAAACATACAACTGCTAAGAATTACAAGAAATGCTAAAGATAGTGCTTACAAAGATTTCTCTATGTTTTCTTAGCTCTCACTCTGCTGTATATCACTCTTGTTTTTGCTACTCTCTTGGTTTATATATATTACCAAGATTACAAAGTCAAAAGAACTGAATAAATGTTAAATATAACAGTCTTGAACTTTGCTGCTTTTCGTCCTCTAGGACCCAGTAAAAGGGCTTCCACAGTGTGTCTGTATCCAACAACTCGGAGGCTGTGTGTCAGCTTTCACTGTTCAACTGATGTTTTGAATCTTGATATATTCATCCGTCGACTTCTGGATCATCCGTCGATGACTTAGTTGATCATCCGTCGACTGCTGTGTTAAACATCCGTTGATAGTCATTTAATCATCCGTCGAAGCTTTGTTAATCATCCGTTGGTAGCTATTTTGGCACTTGACTTCACTTCACTTATAAAGAATTACAAGACATCATTTATGTACAATTAATCAACCTATTCTGCATATCTAGTTGAAGTCAACATGACTTATATGCTGCTACAGATTCTATACAAAGGTGCATACAACACTGTGCTACAAACTTATTATTACATAAGCTACTCACTCGATGGATAATAAGTTAATCATCCGTCGGGACTAAAAGGAGTTATCCGTCGGGACTAAAAACCTTATCCGTCGAGTGCTACATTATTTCACTAGTAAAATCTACTTAGACATTTTGTTAAGGTGATCATCAAGTACACAACATATTTACAACACTTGACCTCTTTTCTCTTTTCACATTTTTTTCTATGAAAGTTTGAATTTATGGAGAAGCGCAATTGCAAATCTAAAAAGGTGACTTATAGCACAATCATGAATTCTCTATGCAAGTGTGTACTTGTCAATGAGGCTTTGAGCTTCCATTCGAAAATGATAGAGACAAATATTTTAACAGATGTTTGGACTTATGATTCAATCATTCAGGACCTATATCACTTAAATAGATGGGAAGAGGTTTGTCTGTTTCTTTAATATATGATTGATGACATGAACATCTCTCCTACTGCTTATGTTTTTAAGTTCTTTTAATATATTGGTTAGTGCTTGTTCGAAGTATGGAAAGATGGACGATGCAAAGAAATTAATTGAGATGATGAATGAAAGGGGTCAATATCCCAATATAGTCCCAGATTCGTTGGGGATCGTTTACTATATTCTGATAACCCTAAAGAGGGAATGCACACAGATATATAAATTATAAAATTATGTTTTAATTTCTCTACAATCCATAACAATTTAAACATGACAGTTATTTCTATATATTTAAACATCTTAACAAATTAATCGCATACCAAATAAGCAAAAACCATTTAAACAATTATAAAGTTTTTGAATCAAGAACAACTCACCGGAGTCCCTGGTGAATGTTATGCCCCTATTTCGACTTCCCCGTCATCTTGGGCTTTGCAACTTCAGGCGTCTCAACGGACTATCTACCGTTCCTTGCTTCTCCATCTTTATAATTATTATAATAGTAGATATTTATTGGGTATTTGATATGTATGAAATTCAGCTTAAGTATATAAAAACTGTATGCTATTTTGTTATAGATTGCAGAGGTGAGGTTTTTAGCTTGCCATTAATGTATAAAGAAAAGAAATTTGTATAAGAAAACTCAGAGAGAATAACTTAGCAAGTGATGGGTTTTTTAAACTGATAAAAACATTGCTTCTTCTTTTGTTACAATTCTCCTCTTTTATAGAGGGAGAGATTTCTATTACATATCTGCTTTTCCGACATAATATTCTTTCTCTTTCCTTCTTTTTCTTTTCTTCTGTCTTCTTTTTCAACTTTTGCCACTGTTTCTTCCGTCTTCTTTTTCAACTTCTTTTTCTTTCCTTCTTTTTCTTTTCTTCTGTCTTCTTTTTCAACTTTTGCCACTTTTTCTTTCGTCTTCTTTTTCAACTTTGCAGTTTTTCTTCATAATATTCTTTCTCTTTCTTTCTTTTTCTTTTTCTTCCATCTTCTTTTTCAACTTTTGCAGCCTTTCTTCAGTGCTTTTATTATTCCTGCTTTCTCTTTTTATTTCGTCCGCTTCTTTTGATGCCTTCTATCTTTTATCATTTGTCTGGAATTCCATAATTTTTGGCTGTTTCTATTTGCTAATATATTACAGTCACCAATTTTCATTGGGCCGTAGAATCATATATTACAGTCACCAATTTTCATTGGGCCGTAGAATCATATATTACAGTCACCAATTTTCATTGGGCCGTAGAATCATATATTACAGTCACCAATTTTCATTGGGCCGTAGAAACATTTTCTAATATGTTATGGTCACCAAACTTTATTTGGGCCATAAAATCACTTTAATATTACATGTTGAAATAACAGGAATTCTTACAATCTTACTCGAAAGGGTTGGAACATGCTCCTTCCTTTACTAAGGGTTTTAAAACTATTACAGTCTTCTTTCTTTGTCCTGTAATAATATCCTTAAAAAACTCCTTGGTTTTTGGTGCATGATTGTAATTTCCCCCTGTTATCCTGTTATGCATACCTGCTAAATCACTTGTATCTGTTTTCAAAACATCATTATTATAATATAATGTTAGTATTTCTTCTACGTCTCCCTTCATACTTGTTCATAATACACATGCCTTCCTCCCTTTTATAAGATCTTCAAGTTTGGATTTTAGAACTGATAATCCAATTGCTCTTTTATTTGACATCCATTCTTGAAATCCTTCTATTGTGCATGGCATAGGAGATTTGAGACTAGTTTTATCACCTTCTATAGTAGTATTCCTACCATACTTGAATATCTGGCATATTATTATTGGTTTTCCTACAAAGTCGGTACAAGCATCAAATACCCGTACTCCATATATTCCTCATGGTCCATAAGATTGCATCATTGCACTAACGCTTTCAACTATTAGTGGTGGAAGTCTTGATATGCTTCTTAATGTTTCATCGACCATGATTTTATCAATAAATCCCAACATTAATAAGCTTTCTACCACTTTAGGATCAGCGTCTTCTTTGCAGATATACCTTGGATATTTACTAAACTTTCCAGTTCTGAGGATGGTATTATTGGACTTGTAGTCATAAAATTTTGTTATCTTTTCAAAAGCTTCTATATACTCTTTTGGATATTTAATTCTGTCTGATATAGAAACTTGAAGTTTTGGTTGTTCTGGTTTGGATATTTCTGTTTGGGTAAGGGTTGATATTGTAGGAGTTGTAGCTAGTCTTGATACAAAAGTTTGGGGTGTAATATTTTTGGTAAGCTTCATAGCTCCTTCAAGATTTTTTATAAGGTTATTAACTTCTTGGGTCAAGGTTGCAATTTGTTCATTCTTCCTCTTGATTTCTTCTAGTATCATTTCCATTGGTTGGATATTCTTGTTATCTCTGTCCATTTTCTCTACTAAGAAAATCTGCAAGAACATTTTTAGTACCTGATATATTTTTAATAATAAAATCATAACAACTAAAGAATGCTTGCCAATTTCTTCTCTTATTTAATTCTGGTAAAGGGTCAATTTTATTGAATATAAATGATCTTACTTGTGTGTTATCTGTTCTTACAACAAAATTTTACAGGTAATAAATGATAATGAAATCTTTTAATTCCTAATTTTACCGCTAATAATTCCTTTTCATTAATATGATAATTCTTTTCATTAGGTTTCCAAGTTCCAGCTGCATATCCACATATTAAAGGGTTTTCTTTATCAATATCGTCTTTTTCAAAAGCTACTAATACTGCTCCCCATCCTATATCACTAGCATCTGTAAATAATTCTAATTGATCAGTATCTTTGGGTAATCGTAGTTTAGGTAAATTTTCTACCTTTGTTTTTAATACTCTTATTGCATTTGTATGATCTTCCTTCCACTCAAAAGTTTTATTTTTCTTTATTAAATCTTGTAGTGGTTTTCTTAATTTTGGTAAATCTTTTATATAATCTGAAGCGTAATTTACTATTCCTAAGAATTGTTGTACTTCTTTTTTATTTTCTAAAGTTTCTTTAAAATTCTTTATTTTTGTTGATATATGTTCTTGTAATTGAATTCCTCCAGAATCTATAATATATCCTAAATATTCTATTTTGTGTTTAAATATTTCTGATTTCTTTTCTGATAATAGGATTCCATGTTTTCTAATAGTCTGAATAAATATATCTAGATATTTTGAATGATCTGTTAAATTGTCACTAAATATTAATATATCATCTATATATACTAAAATAAAATCATTCATTTCTCTAAATATTTTATCCATTCTTCTTTGGAATATTTGTGGGGCTGTTCTTAATCCAAATGGTAGTACTATCCATTCATAGTGTCCTTGTGGTACACTAAATGCTGTTAAACATCTAGATTTCTTAGTTAATTTTATTTGCCAGTATCCGCTTTTACAATCAAATTTACTAAACCATTTTTTATTACTTGTTTGGTTTATTAAATTTTTTTTATATGGTAAGAAATATCCGTCAAATATAGTCTTTTTATTTAGTTCTCGATAATCTATTACCATTCTAGCTTTTCCTCTTTTTACTTCATTATGATTTCTTACTAAAAACGCTGGGCTACTATGCAGACTTTTACTTTCTTGTATTAGTCCTAAGTTTAATAATTCTTTTATTTGAACTTCTAACTCCTTTTGATCTGTTGGACTATATCTTATTGGTCTGTTTCTAATTATATCATTAGGATTTATTAGTTTTATTTCAGCGTATACTTTTTCTTTTTCCCATAGCTTCATTGGATGTTCTCCAAAATTTATTTCTAAGGCTTTTAAATATTTTTGTTTTAATAGTTCTAAATTAGTTTTTCTTTCTGCTTTAATATTACCTATTTCTATTGATTTTACAGGTACTATTCTTTTTAATACTATCAATTTTTCGCAAGGTGTTAACAAACTTATCCTATCTTGTTTTATTATTTGAGTTTTAAAAGAATCTAAAAAGTTATTTCCCAATAACATTTGTTGTTTCATATTATTTTCTTGGTATATTATAGGTAACCTAAACCTTGTTTTCATAATATAAATCTTACATTTTCTTCTATTATATCTATCTCTTTTTTAT
Source organism: Apium graveolens (assembly GCF_009905375.1). Classification (NCBI taxonomy): domain Eukaryota; kingdom Viridiplantae; phylum Streptophyta; class Magnoliopsida; order Apiales; family Apiaceae; genus Apium; species Apium graveolens. Next base: position 38,992 of record NW_027420024.1, read on the forward strand.
GGTTATTGAATCCTGTTACTATTATTCTATTTTTAGTACGTTTCCATTTGTGTTGAGTAAATACTTCTTCTTTAGCTAAACAGATATCTGCTCCACTATCTATAAATATATTTTGTTTTATATATTTAGTAGGTTTATATTCTACATGTGCTTCAATATATATAACTACCATTTTATTCTATTCAGTAGTTAAACTTTCATCATCACTATTATTTTCATTTATATAATTTATTTCTTCTGGTTCTGTTTCACTTATATAGAATACTTCTTCATCATACCAGTTATTATTATCTTCTCTTATATATTCTAATTTCATTATTAATTCGTTAGTATCTATGTATTTTACTACTTTTTGCTGTAATTTAGGACACTTATTTGCATAATGTCCTTTTTCATTACAGTTCCAACATTTACAATCTGCTATTTTTGTTTTATTTCTTTTTCTAAACTTTCTCTTATATCTAAATCTCTTTCTATTTTCAGGAGTATTTCTATATTTTTTAAATTTTCTTCTTTTAAATCTTTGATTAAATGGTTTATAAGGTCTATAGGTTTTGTTTTGTTTTTTATAATATTCATTTTGATTATTATAATCTGTTTTTCTATATTTCCTATATTTCTTTCTAGTTTTATAATTTTGATTATCACATCCAAATATTAATTTTTTCTTTGTGAAATTACAGATTTCTTTTAATCCTTGTTTTTTATCCTTTTTAATTCTCTGTTGAATTCTATATTCCTCACATTTTCGCGTTAAATACGCTCTTAATAATCTAATTCTTTCTCCTAATGTATTTTCCTTAGGTTCTAGATTAATATATTCTTTAGTTATTTCGGTATTATAAGGTGAGGGTAAATGATCATAATACAGTTGTTGATATACTAAGTTTTCATTAGGTAAAAACTTAGCTTCATAAAAGAATTTAGTAAAACTTATAGTATATTCTGGTAATTTACTAATTCTACAACATTTCATATTATTTAGATACATTGTTATTTCTAATTTTATTTCTACTGTTATATTTTCTTGAGCTACAAACCATCTTTCTCCTAGAAATTCTCTTTTTAATAATATATCAAATGCGTTTAACGTATCTTTCCAGCTTCTAGCATATGTTCTTACTTGTCCTTTTAATTCATAAATAATATTTTCTAACCAAAATGTTGCCTTTCCTACTATTGTTTTTGATATTAATTCAAAAACATAATCCAGATCTTCTATATTTTTTGAATTCATTAAGGCTATATACATTCCTAAATTCCAATCTTTTATTAATCTACTTATTTCTTGATCATCGTAGACATTGTCTAAATCTAGAAAATATCCATTTATATTTATTCCTTGGTTTATTGATCCTATGAAGTCTTGTACTTCATTTTGTTGTCCTATAGGTATATTTCCTGGCATCTTAATATTATTTTTAGTTATTATATGATCTTCTATTTCTTCTTCTGGGTATGCATCTTCATCCATTATATTATCTGATTCGGTTTCATAATTTGTTTGTTTAAGCGAAGTTTCTCTTTCTTCTATATCACTTTCATCGCTTTTTTCTTCATTTGTTATAATTGCATTTACGGTTTTTCCAAGAGCTTCTAATATTTCTTTATTTTCTTTTATTATCATTTCCTTTTCCTCATTATCTAATTCTTCTAAGTGATTTAATCCTTCCTCTCCTAGATTACTATCTGATTCACTTGTATTACTACTCTCATCTTGTTCTTTATTTGTTTCTGAATTACTATCGTCAGACTTAATAATTTCCTTTCCTTTTAATTTTAATTGATTTATCTCATTTTTTAAATTATCTATTTCTTTTAATACATTTATTACTTCTAACTTTGTTTCTTTTAATTCTTTCTTTTGAGTTTTATATTTTCTTTTATAAAATTTATATTTATTTAACCATTCTATATTGGTTTTAGTTTTTAGTTTAGCATTTCCTTTTCTTAATTCTTGTTTTATAGGTTCATATTTTTGTCTTTCTTTTTCCATTAACTCTTTTCCATGTTTTTTAAGAAATGTTATAGTACTATTTTCTGTTATAGACATTTTTCTAGAATTTTCCTGATTTATGAAGTTCTGCTAAACCATTTATTGCTCTTTTAACCCCTATAGTCATTTTAGGTTTCGATTTGCTTATATCCATTAATATAGGTTCTTTAGTTCTTCCTATTACTGTTATAGGTACTATTTCTGGTTCTTCTGTTTCGTCTTTAATTATTTTCTTTTCCTTATTTTGTTCTAAACTATTTTGTATTAAAGTTAACTTATCTAATATTTGTTTAAAGATTGGGATTTCTGACATATTCCATAACGCTGTTATTTCTTCCTTAATTATTTTTCTATTAATTTCTTGATTTTCTTCCATCTTTTTCAATATAGCGTTTAAACTTTCTTTTATAAATATTTCGTTCCAAATAACTTTTATTTGATTTTCGGTATTATTCATATTTATAAACTCGTTTTCTCCATTCTCCCTCAATTATCCATGTTTTTCTTTTCTTACCTCTTATTTTCTCTAATTCTTTTACTTCTTCCACTAGTTTTTCTTTTTCTTTTAAGTATTGTAGTTCTTTTTCTTGAGACATAATTAATGTTTCTTTTATTATCTTATTAATAGTTTCTATTTCATTTTTCTTCTTGTTTATCTCCTGTTCAGGATTCATATTCTTTCTATAAATCTTAATTTATTCTGATCATTTATTTCTATTCCTTCATTTGTTATATTATATTTTATTTCATTTAAGAAATCCATTCCTAATAATAGTTGATAACTAACATCATTTTCTATCACTCCTAGACTTATATTATATTCTAAGTCTAAAATTTTTTATCTTAATTTTATACCTTTTGTTATTATTGTTTCTCTTGAACTATTTGGTTCAGTTATTATTTGAGGTTCTATTTCCTCACATTTGTTTGAGTCAACTTCAGTTATATGTATTTGACTTTTTGTTGCTCCAGTATTTATTTCTGTTATGACTTCTTTGGCAAATATTCCATTAAATATTATTGTTTTATTCTTAATTTATCTGATTCATAACACGGTAATTTTATTAAATCTAATTTTCTACTAGTCATACTCATTGATCTAATTAATTTTATAGGGTTTTGTTCTCTTCTAAAACTTAATCTAGATCCTTCTAGTATTGGTTTAATTCTTTGTGTTGGAATTATTTGTCTATTACTAAAGTCTATTGTAAATTCTTCTGGGATTGTTATTTGAGATTCTTCTTTATGTTCAATTTTTTCTAATATATCATTGTATAATTTTGGTACTATTATTCCTAATTCTGTTTGTTTCTTTACATGATGGTTTCCAGTCATAGCATAAACTATTTTAGTTTCTATACTAATTACTTTACTTCCCTTTTGTATTTTTATTCCATCTAATTTATAATATAATGTTAAAGATCTTTCTTTATTTTCATCTTTTAATGATATACTAAAATCAGGTTGTATAATAAATTTTAATTTCTGATATATATTAAGTTTCCTTTTACTACTGTTATTAATGAATCTTGTATATTTCCTATTATTCTATCATCTAGTACATATATCTGTATAGGAGTATCAATATTTTTCTGAAAATATGCTTTTATTGTAAATTCTATTGCTCCAAAATAAATATTTTTTAGTTTATTTGCTTCTTTTTGTTTTAATTTTGATAATTCTCTTTTTATCAAACCATCTGTTATTAAATTTATTTTTGCTTTTCCATTTATCGTATCTATATCTATTATATTTTCATATTTTTGAGCTATATATCTTACTTCTTTATTTCTTTCAAAATATGATGTTTTGAATATCTTTTTTATTGTTAGTTCTTCTGTTTCACTTTGGATTTGATTATATATATCTGGTTTAAAACTTAGAGTTTGTGATGTTCCTTCTTCATATTCATCCATTTGATAATATACATCTTGTTTTTCACTTGATTTTTCTATGACATTTTTTCTGAACTGTATTTTTATCCAGTTATATTACTTGATAAAATTATTCTCTTAAGTCCCTGTATTTTTAATTTATTATTTCTAAATATTATTATCATATTTCCAAGTTGTTGATAACATCTTATTATTTCATCCCTATTTTCTCTTGTCCATTCCATTTTATTTTTTCTTTCTTGCAATTTATCTAGTTCTATTTCTAATTTTTCTTGATTTTTTATTAATTCTTTTATTTTTCTATTAAGGCATGATGAAGTTTATGAATGACATTTCAGGTAGGAGAAGTCTATATAAATTATATAATTCCTGAAGTCTGAATTCTATTATTTTTACAAAGAAGGGTCTTTACTTTTCTGTTATTTACTTAAAATGCCATCGAAAAGGTGTATTTTCTGTAGACCTGGAAATACTGGTATACGACACGTGAACACGGAATGGAACGACACGAATAATTAGTGTTTGGGTTCGAAAATTTGGTACACGAACACGAAAGTACACGAACACGAAAAAAACGAATATAATTAGTGTCGGGTCTGGGTTTCCGATATAGGTAAACGACACGGAACGAAAGTACACGGAATCAATAAATAGTTAATTTTTTAAAAAATATAATATATATATATATATATATTTATATATTTATATATATATTACATACAAAATATGCTATTTATTTTCATATTCGTAATGATCGTGGATGCAAAAAAGGAACAAGGAAGATCAAATAGTTGTCTCTATGATTTTAATTTCTTTTGAATGTCAAACAATTTGTAATTTGTTGTACGCAAAAACATTTTCACTTGTTTTGTGCTTTTGTATTCAGAACTTTGTTGTTCACTATTTAAGACCATTTGATTATCTATTGTATTTTTTAATATTTAATTTTTTTCGTATATAATTCATGTACTTTAGTGTACCAAAGCGGGTAAACACGAATATATTAGTGTCGGGTTAGTGTCACCAAATTGGTACACGAATCCAAATCCGGGTCGGGTTCGGGTTTAAGGTTTGGTACACGAAAACTCAAAAGTATACGGAACGTTTGTACACGACACGGAACGTTTCCAGGTCTAATTTTCTGTACTTTTTCTACGTATTTCATTACTTCATTTATGTGAATACGTGTTGCTTGCTTCTTATATATACAGATATGTACTTGATTTGTTGTAATATATACATATTGAGTTTTATGTTGACTGAGTAATTACATCCACTTGCATGTATATAAGATACTCCCCCGTCCCTAAAAACGTTTCCTCTTTGTGTTGGACACGTTTGCCAATGCACACTTTTGATTGTTAATATCTTTAATACCGTATTAGTATTAAATATAAAAACTTCATTGTATTAAAGTACTCATAAATACGAGTCCAACAAAATCAATCATGATTATGTTTGATCTTATAGATTAAATGTAAATTAGTAGTCAATCGCTTACCAAGAACAGTAGAGAAAGTCAAAATGGGAAAAACAATATGGGACGGAGGGAGTATATAAAATGAAAGTTGGTTCTCTTTCTTCCAGCTTTTAACTCCATGTGGTAGCAAGTCACATGCTTATTTTCCAGCGCACGTCCGTCTAGTGTTCGTACTATGGAATCCGTCCTTTCACGCCGAGCCCGTACTTAATTATATGTTAAACTATTGATTTTACCACCTATTGCTTCCTTTGTGTAAAGGGTTTGTTGTAACAACCCGCACTTCCGGACTATTAATTCTAAAATCAAAATTAATATAAAATACAATTCAATTTAGTGATCCAAAATTCTATTACAAGGGTGACTATTACAAAAGCGCAGTTAAAACGAAAGCCCAAAAGTCATTCTAAGGCCTCGAAACTCCAATGCTATCCAACTCGAAATCGATGAAATCTGAAATTGTAAGTAATGAGCTATATAGCCCAGCAAGAAACCAATCGATCTAACTAGCAGCCCAAGTAACACATACACATATAACAAAATACAATATTGTATATGATACGATATATGAAATAAACACTTTCGATACATATTCTTATTCTTATTCGACACACAATACACATACCACATTGAAGACAATAATTCGAAACCCATAATCCATGCCATGACCACTACAACCCGTTGATAATGGTCCTAAATTTTTATAAAACTGTCACTACAATCCGGTGACTACGGTCCTAAGTTCTTATTCGATATTTTCACAAACCATGGCATAAATGAGAGATCTCAAATTATCGTCTAGACACCACATATATACATCGATACATATTCTATCACACATAGTACTATCAAATATATGATCACTTAGCCCAAGTTTTGATAATCAAATATAAACACATATAACACAATTTTGAAAATACTAGTAAGATCGATCGAAAACTTACCTCAAAAACTGACCATATCTGAATTTACTTTTTTTGTCCCTCTAAACTATGTTATCTTGAAAAAGACGAAACACGAAAGTTGTAGAGAATGAAAAGAGCTTTCCGAAAAGTCCTGGATCACTGAATTCCAACTTATGATGATTTTTCTACGAATTTTATAAGATTGCTGATTTTTATGAATAAAGGCCTACGAGTTTTGATATTAAAGACAACGAAGACGAATATGATGTATTTATAAAGATACAAAACCCTATATCTTAACCTACAAGTTATTCATGTTATAATATGATCCAAATTTTAGGCCCATTACTCTAATCAAATTTTAAATCCTAGTTCTAATCAAATTTTAATCCTTCTTTCTCAATATCCTATTATTATTATTATTCTAAAATTTACGGGATATTACATTTGTATAATTCAAAAATTTTAACTTCCAGTTCAAATTAGATACCTAATTCAAATATATCTATTTCTCTTCCGGGTTTCTACTTCATTCTACTCCAATGGATATTCCTGCAATGAAGCATTCTACAAAAGCTTCGAAGGATCGTATGCCTTTATGGGATCATCCATTATTTACGAACAATATTGATAGTGGATCCAGTTTATGTCTTGGTTTGTAATTTTTGGTTGTTCATATGTTTATGATCTATTTATGATCTATTATATTTTCAAGTTTGATTGTTAGACTATTTAATTATATAGGTGCTGGTAGAGTTGTTAAAGCTTTAGGCGAGGTTGTGAAGGAAAAGGTTTCATGTAATGAGGTATGTTTATATATTGAGGTCATTTTTACGAAGTTGGACATATATGTTATTAATTTAAATTGCACTATTATTGTTTTAGATTGCTGAAGTTTTTGGCATTGGAAAAAAGAAAAGGTGTTCGTTCAGTTGTGGTAATGTTTATGTTCGTTTAGATCTTAAAGTATTGTATATCAATCATGTTATAGAATTATAGAATTCGTTTTGATTTACGCAGTGGATAAAGAAAATCGTGGAAAATCAAGTTTAGTTGAAGCACCGAAAAAGAAAATTGGAACTACTCTTGCATATCGTACTTATCGAAAAGACATAGGTATTCTTTGATATTGTTAATACATAATTTTCTTTCTGAAATGATTCCAACTTCATCAAATAGTGTCATGCGTGGCGCCCTCCAAACCCGGGTCAGAAGTTTGGGGTCCATAACACATACACAATATATAAACCTGTATATGAAATATTATTTACAATGACCCTGCTTTACATAACCACAGATCGCAACAGGTTAAAGTATTAAAACAAGCCACAACCTTAACTTTTATTACAACGTACCAAATCCCAACTAATTTAACTTACAACTGATAATGAAATTATTCTTACAATCTTACTATCTCACTACTGTAATAAGCTCCTGCTAGATCGATCCAACATAATCTGGAATCCTAACTCGTACATTGAACTGGGAAAACCTCGCTATCAACCGTATCCTTCTTAACTGTAGAATACATAAAAAGATTCGCAAGAGTGAGCTAACTAGCTCAGCAAGTCACAATGACAATAATTGAGGTTAATCAATGATTAAACAAAATGGTTCAGAGGAATCAAATTTATTGCTAAACAATCATTAGAATTGGATATTCCATTTTAAGTTTTAAAACCAAAGTTAGGCTGCTGATCAGTACTGCTCTAATTACTGGATCCAAGGACACATTGGCCTAACTTGACCATTGATATGGTCTGACCACGAATCTGGTCCCTATATAAAAAAAACTATCCAATTCTAAAGCAGTTCAATATGATAAACACTATAATTCAATAAAACAAGATCGTAATCAACAGTGATGAAACATTTGTATAAAGGCATGATGCATTTCATGAGTATCACAAGGGGTATCAAAGTATGTATAAGAAATGGCCTTCAGTCTGTAGGAGAATTGGGTATTAGATGAACAATGGTTTACAGGGTTTAGCTCTTTGATGTCACAAGGTATGGTTGAGTATAAAAGTTTCTGGATGTTCAAACAATTCTATTCCAGTGTTTGCTGTTTGGTGGTTGTATATTTGGAGAGTAGTGTCATATTTGCGTGGTTTAGTATCTGGAAATCAACAAGAAATGGTTCACAGGGAATAAGGCTTACGGCTCAAAGATCAAATGATGTGGCTCAGGTTCAAGGTTGAAGGATTCAATGTATTTACAATATAAAATAGAGCTATTTTAAACACTTAACAATATGTTACGAGAAAGTTTAGAAATATTTGCATTATATCTCGAAAAAAAAGTTTAGAAGTACTTGCCTTATCACAATCGATTCCAATTTCACTTGTACTCGTCAAATGACTCTCTTCAACAACCACTCATCTACTTTTCCTATGCCTCGATTCTATTTTCTGATGACTTGTTGTATTTTCTACATGTCGATTCCATTTTCTGATCACCTGCTTCCCTTTCCTACGCCTTGCTTACTCTGCTAGGCATCATAATTATCTATCAATATTCATCTCACATTATTCTAATCGTCACATGGACGTCATAAGGTTTCATCTACCCTTCGTTTTTACCCAAATCCGATTTACGGATTAAAAGTTATACTAAAACAAGTAAGCACTAATCACATAGACCGACAGTCAAACAAATAAGTCACATATAGCACAGAGCACGTCAAACAATCAATGAAATTTCATTTATAAGGAAGTCCCGGGCCATAAACAGGCTTTTGGGTATTTAAAATAATTTTTCGGAATTAAAACGGGTCGTTGGATCAAATTTAAAGTAATAAACAGGGTTCGGTTGGCCAAATCTGGCTTCAAAACAATTTTATAATAATTATCGAGCCTTGAAAACAATTTAAAATAATATTTTAAAGCTCAAAACTATTTTTCGGAATTTTTAAGTCATTTTTAAATAATTAAATCTAATTAAATAATTAATTAAAATCAATTAATAATTAATTAAATCAATTAATTTTCGAATTAGTTGACCAATTAATCAATTAATTTTTAACTAAAATTAATTAACTACTTAATTCAGATTTATTTTTGAATTAAAAATAATTTTTGGAATTAAAATAATGATTTTTGGAATTAAAATAATCATTTTCGGAATTTTTTGAAATTAAAAACAATTTTGAAAATAATTTATAAAAAGAAATCCGAAATTTGAAAGAATTTAAAACAGGAATCCAGAATTTGTAAAGTTTTGGAAACTTTAGGAGTTAAAGTGCAAGAACAGAATTTCAGAAAATTTTTAAAACAGAAATGGATCGGAACCGGGTCAATCCCCGGGTCAAAATCGACCCGAACGGGTCACCCAACAACTGAAGAACCCGCCGAACGAACTGCAGAATCCGGTGGCCGGAAAATAATCCGGCGAGGCTCGATTTCAACAAAAACAGGGTTGCTTGACTTGGTTCTCATGGGGTTTTCATTCTATTTCACTCCAGGAACTCAAATCAACTCACCATCAATTCAAACGCTGTCTGGAATTCAAAATCCAGCTAAAAGTTCATAAAAACCGGCGAAAACTTCAAAGAAAACTCCGTGCTTATCAGAAATCGTTTGTGATATGTAAATACATGGTTCGATTGCAAATTTGATAAGGAACACAAAGCACCCATCAAGATCGACTGAAAACCCCCAACAAAGATTCCCTCAAATCGAATTGAAAACATTCAAAGTAATATAAACCCTAATTTCTAAATTCAGATAATCAAACCTAAAATTAAACATGTTATTGAACTCCAATCCAAGAGTATAATATACCAAAATGATCAGGAAAACAAGCTCTACCACATACAATCATCAAATCACACAGACAATCTCTCGAACAAAAATTCATAATTTAAATACCAAGAAATTTGAATATAAATAATTAAATAGAAAATCACCTAATGTTTCAGGGTTGAAATTGATGAAAGATTTGGATTCCAGATTTCAGTAGCTTCGTTTTGAGTATATGTACGCCAAAATCGGATATCGATAACGCCTTCGAATTTGTGTTTGATTACGAAGAACAAAATATAATTATAGTATTTTCTCTGTAAAAACTCTGTGAATACTGTTTGCAAATGATTTCTGGTACAAAATAAAATACGGTAGAGGCTATTTATAATTACGGAAAATTAGTATCCCGTTGGATCATTCCAGATACAAAATGGTACGTTTATTTATAAATACTGATCCAAACGGTACCGATTTTCGGGATAATTATCCAAATCAGTACAATTTGTACTGCGGTCTTGGTCTCAGCGCCTGCTTACACGTATTACGAGGTGATAATTGTGATAGTTTAATAAAAAGATCCCGTTTATCAAAAATACGAGTTTTATTGATTTACCGAAACGAATAATGTATCGAAAATGTTACGCCGGGACCCGCACAGGACAAACCGTACTCCGGATCGAAAAAGTCGAAACATGGAAAATTCTCGGAATAGTGCAATTAGGTTAGGAAGGAGTTTTAGGAAGAGTTTTCGGGTTATAAAAACGTAAAAACGGATGACGTCGGTTGGTTCCCGATTGTATAAAATAGTTTTTTTAAATACTCGGAAAAAGATTTTATAAAATCCATATATTTCCTATAAAATCATAAATCAACATAAAATAAATAGGAAGATATGACAAATATTTATATTTATTTTGGACATATAAAAATTAAAATACTCAATTAATATTATTTTTAAACATCCCAAACACATAGAACACTTAACAAATAATTCACAGAATAGATACTGAACATACATAATAATTATTTATTAGTAAAAATAATTACACGATATATCCCAGATATTACATCATGTTTGTATAAAAATGTTGTTTATATTTTTAAATGTCTTAGAGAGGAGTAAGGAATTTAGAAAACAAGTGGTCCATGATGATGGCATGAATCTTCTTCAAAAACTTTGTTGAATGAAGTAGCGAATGGTTTGGCCAAAAATAAACTTCTGGAAGACCAAGGAGGGAATGTGTCCATTTCCACACAATATGTTGAATGTACTCCTTCAAATTCGAATATCCGAAGAAACAGTGGTGAATGTGAATGAATTTTATGTTTTGTTGTAAAATGTTTATTTTTTTAGTAGTCTAAAGTTTTTAACAAATGTAGAAGCAGTTCATCAACATGAAATAGCTCCGAAAAGGAAATTAAAGAAAAAGATTATTGATTCAGTTGGTGATATTTCTCGATCTTTATTTGTTGAGGATGTTTGTAAAACCACATTTCAATGACACTCACTATACAGAACTTGGTAAAGTGCCTAATTGTTATGGGATGAGTAGATGTTACGTGTTATGTAATGAATAAATAATTTTTGTATATATATTCTGTTTCTGCAGAGCAATCACATGTCCGTGATTTTGACAGTATGATGAAGATTTCTTTAGTGATGATGGACCGGCTACTGGTTGTGGCTTTCATGATGATCTTCCCTGAAACTTCTAATGCTGAAAAAATTGATAAAGTTGAAAAGCTTAAATTGAAGACCAGGTATCCACTTTTAAGAAAATGGGTGTTACTGTTTTTTCGCAACTATTTTCTGATTTGTTGAAAAATGCAGTACCTGCTTAGTATGTGAGTTTAGGCCCTCCATCCGTTAAGTGTCAGTTCTGTGAAGCATTCATGTGGAAAGAAGAAAGGGTTAATAAACAAGTTAAGCTTAGCACTCTGATTTTTTCAATATGCTATCGCAAAGGCATGTTATAGTTGCCTAAGACACCTCCAACTCCTTCGTACCTGTGGCAGCTATATAATGATCCTTATACAGGTCCTGCATTTAGGAAATATTCCAGTATATACAATAGTATGTTTTTTTACCTCAATTGGAGGTACCGTTGATCACTCAATAAATAATGGAGGTGGTCCTTACATATTTCGTTTGAATGGCCATAATCATCATGTCTTTGGTGCTTTAATTCCTAATAATTGTGAGGATCTTAAATTTTGTCAACTTTATATATATGATACTATAATGAGGTTTCCAATCGAATGAAATGGATAAATGTCGACGGTGGTGACCAAATCAATTCTAAAATTGTTGAGGGTTTGATGAAATGTTGGATGAGATAATGAATTGGTTAAGGAGTTTCGTGTTGCTCGTGATCATTTTAAAGATTCTCCTTTTGTTGATTTGAAGATTGTTTTGAAAGTTTGTTATTCACAGAGAGTGGCAGAGAAAACCGTTTACCAGATTATACGAGGTTTTGCTATTATGGTCGGTGATATGGAGGACCCTTGTGCTTCACGTGACATTATTGTGAAGAGCAAAACACGGGGTCTTGAGAGAGTTACGAACACTCACCCAAAGTTGATGTCTTTCCAATATCCACTGCTTTTCCATATGGGGAAGATGGTTTTCATTCAAAGATAAAATATGTCAGATGTGAAGAGAATAAAGGGGAAAGAAACGACTAATTATACAGCTATGGAATTATATTCTTATAGATTTGAGGTTCGACATAATGAAGGTAAGCTTTGTTTTATAGTTTTCAATTTCCCCATGTTCTTATGTTTTTATTGTCAAATTTAGATTGCAAAATTCTATTACAAAAAAA
>NW_027420025.1:0-4495 GCF_009905375.1 Apium graveolens
TATATCTTAACTCGTACGGTTGGATCGTCGAAAAAATCATTTTAAAAATTAATCTTGTAAATCGGGAACGAGTCTCGTTGTGGGAGGGGTACTTTTACCGGATTTTTCTAATCTGACATGCAAGATGAATTTAAATTTTTTAATAATTTTTTCATATGACTAAAATTGATATATCTTAACATCCGTACGGTTGGATCATCGAAAAATATTTTAAAAATTAATCTTGTAAATCGGGAACGAGTCTCGTTGTGGGGAGGGGTACTTTTACCGGATTTTTCTAATCCTGACATGCAAGATGAATTTCAAATTTTTAATAATTTTTTCATATGACTAAAATTGATATATCTTAACATCGTACGGTTGGATATCGAAAAAATCATTTTAAAAATTAATCTTGTAAATCGGGAACGAGTCTCGTTTGGGAGGGTACTTTTACCGGATTTTTCTAATCCTGACATGCAAGATGAATTTCAATTTTTTAATAATTTTTTCATATGACTAAAATTGATATATCTTAACATCCGTACGGTTGGATCGTCGAAAAAATTTTAAAAATTAATCTGTAAATCGGGAACGAGTCTCGTTGTGGGAGGGGTACTTTTACCGGATTTTTCTAATCCTGACATGCAAGATGATTTCAAATTTTTAATAATTTTTTCATATGACTAAAATTGATATATCTTAACATCCGTATGGTTGGATCGTCGAAAAAATCATTTTAAAAATTAATCTTGTAAATCGGGAACGAGTCTCGTTGTCGGGAGGGGTACTTTTACCGGATTTTTCTAATCCTGACATGCAAGATGAATTTCAAATTTTTTAATAATTTTTTCATATGACTAAAATTGATATATCTTAACATCCGTAGTTGGATCATGAAAAAATCATTTTAAAAATTAATCTTGTAAATCGGGAACGAGTCTCGTTGTCGGGGAGGGTACTTTTACCGGATTTTTCTAATCCTGACATGCAAGATGATCATTTTAATAATTTTTTATATGACTAAAATTGATATATCTTAACATCCTATATGGTTGGATATCGAAAAAATCATTTTAAAAATTAATCTTGTAAATCGGGAACGAGTCTCGTTGGGAGGGTACTTTTACCGGATTTTTCTAATCTGACATGCAAGATGAATTTAAAATTTTTTAATAATTTTTTATTATATAAAATTGATATATCTTAACATCGTACAGTTGGATCGTCGAAAAAATCAAATTTTAATTAATCTTGTAAATCGGGAACGAGTCTCGTTGTGGGAGGGGTACTTTTACCGGATTTTTCTAATCTGACATGCAAGATGAATTTAAATTTTTTAATAATTTTTTCATATGACTAAAATTGATATATCTTAACATCCGTACGGTTGGATCATCGAAAAAATATTTTAAAAATTAATCTGTAAATCGGGAACGAGTCTCGTTGTGGGAGGGGTACTTTTACCGGATTTTTCTAATCTGACATGCAAGATGAATTTCAAATTTTTAATAATTTTTCATATGACTAAAATTGATATATCTTAACATCCGTATGGTTGGATCGTCGAAAAATCATTTTAAAAATTAATCTGTAAATCGGGAACGAGTCTCGTTGTCGGGAGGGGTACTTTTACCGGATTTTTCTAATCCTGACATGCAGATGAATTTCAAATTTTTTATAATTTTTCATATGACTAAAATTGATATATCTTAACATCGTATGGTTGGATCGTCGAAAAAACTCATTTTAAAAATTAATCTTGTAAATCGGGAACGAGTCTCGTTGTCGGGAGGGGTACTTTTACGGATTTTTCTAATCCTGACATGCAAGATGAATTTCAAATTTTTAATAATTTTTTCATATGACTAAAATTGATATATCTTAACATCCGTACGGTTGGATCGTCGAAAAAATATTTTAAAAATTAATCTTGTAAATCGGGAACGAGTCTCGTTGTCGGGAGGGGTACTTTTACCGGATTTTTCTAATCCTGACATGCAAGATGAATTTCAATTTTTTAATAATTTTTTCATATGACTAAAATTGATATATCTTAACATCCGTACGGTTGGATCATCGAAAAAATATTTTAAAAATTAATCTGTAAATCGGGAACGAGTCTCGTTGTGGGAGGGGTACTTTTACCGGATTTTTCTAATCCTGACATGCAAGATGAATTTCAAATTTTAATAATTTTTTCATATGACTAAAATTGATATATCTTAACATCCGTACGGTTGGATCGTCGAAAAAATCATTTTAAAAATTAACTTGTAAATCGGGAACGAGTCTCGTTGTCGGGAGGGGTACTTTTACCGGATTTTTCTAATCCTGACATGCAAGATGAATTTAAAATTTTTTAATAATTTTTTATATGATAAAATTGATATATCTTAACATCCGTACGGTTGGATCATCGAAAAAATTATTTTAAAAATTAATTTGTAAATCGGGAACGAGTCTCGTTGTGGGAGGGGTACTTTTACCGGATTTTTCTAATCCTGACATGCAAGATGATTTCAAATTTTTAATAATTTTTTCATATGACTAAAATTGATATATCTTAACATCCGTACGGTTGGATCGTCGAAAAATCATTTTAAAAATTAACTTGTAAATCGGGAACGAGTCTCGTTGTCGGGAGGGGTACTTTTACGGATTTTTCTAATCCTGACATGCAAGATGAATTTAAATTTTTTAATAATTTTTTCATATGACTAAAATTGATATATCTTAACATCCGTACGGTTGGATCATCAAAAAAATATTTTAAAAATTAATCTGTAAATCGGGAACGAGTCTCGTTGTGGGGAGGGGTACTTTTACCGGATTTTCTAATCCTGACATGCAAGATGATTTCAAATTTTTAATAATTTTTTCATATGACTAAAATTGATATATCTTAACATCCGTATGGTTGGATGTCGAAAAATCATTTTAAAAATTAATCTTGTAAATCGGGAACGAGTCTCGTTGTCGGGAGGGGTACTTTTACCGGATTTTTCTAATCCTGACATGCAAGATGAATTTCAAATTTTTTAATAATTTTTTCATATGACTAAAATTGATATATCTTAACATCCGTACGGTTGGATAGTCGAAAAATCATTTTAAAAATTAATCTTGTAAATCGGGAACGAGTCTCGTTCGGGAGGGGTACTTTTACCGGATTTTTCTAATCCTCACATGCAAGATGAATTTCAATTTTTTAATATTTTTTCATATGACTAAAATTGATATATCTTAACATCCGTACGGTGGATCATCGAAAAAATTATTTTAAAAATTAATCTGTAAATCGGGACGAGTCTCGTTGTGGGGAGGGGTACTTTACCGGATTTTTCTAATCCTGACATGCAAGATGATTTAAATTTTTAATAATTTTTTCATATGACTAAAATTGATATATCTTAACATCCGTATGGTTGGATCGTCGAAAAATCATTTTAAAAATTAACTTGTAAATCGGGAACGAGTCTCGTTGTGAGGGGTACTTTTACCGGATTTTTCTAATCCTGACATGCAAGATGAATTTCAAATTTTTTAATAATTTTTTCATATGATAAAATTGATATATCTTAAATCCGTACGGTTGGATCATTGAAAAAATCATTTAAAAATTAATCTTGTAAATCGGGAACGAGTCTCGTGTCGGGAGGGGTACTTTTACCGGATTTTTCTAATCCTGACATGCAAGATGGAATTCATTTTTTAATAATTTTTTATATGACTAAAATTGATATATCTTAACATCCGTATCGGATATCAAAAAATCATTTTAAAATTAATCTTGTAAATCGGGAACGAGTCTCGTTGTTGGGAGGGTACTTTTACCGGATTTTTCTAATCTGACATGCAAGATGAATTTAATTTTTTTAATAATTTTTTATTATGATAAAATTGATATATCTTAATCGGTACAGTTGGATCGTCGAAAAAATCATTTTAAAAATTAATCTTGTAAATCGGGAACGAGACTCGTTGTTGGGAGGTGTACTTTTACCGGATTTTTCTAATCTTAACATGCAAGATGAATTTAAAATTTTTTAATAATTTTTTCATATGACTAAAATTGATATATCTTAACCTCCGTATGGTTGTATCATCGGAAAAATTATTTCAAAAATTAATCTGGTAAATCGGGAACGAGTCTCGTTGTGGGGAGGGGTACTTTTACCGGATTTTTCTAATCCTGACATGCAAGATGAATTTCAAATTTGTTAATAATTTTTTCATATGACTAAAATTGATATATCTTAACATCCGTATGGTTGGATCATCGAAATAATCATTTTAAAAATTAATCTTGTAAATCGGGAACGACTCTCTTTGTCGGGACGGGTACTTTTACCGAATTTTTCTAATCCTGACATGCAAGATGAATTTCAAATTTTTTAATAATTTTTTCATATGACTAAAATTGATATATATTAACATTCGTACGGTTGGATCATCGAAAAAATCATTTTAAAAATTATTCTTGTAAATCAAGAACGGGTCTCGTTGTTGGGAG
>NW_027420026.1:0-11743 GCF_009905375.1 Apium graveolens
AAGCGAATACAATTTCATAAATCCATACGGACAATTTATGAAAAGAAATCGAAAAAAGGGGCCGCCTCAATTTTTGCTCCATACCTCGTGTACTACCCCCTACGAGGATTATTCAGAAACCGAGTTCCATTCGTTTCAGCTCCGATTCATTTCCGGACGACCCCGAATGGACACGAATGAAATTTCATAAATCCATTGGGATAAATTATGAAAAGAAATCCAAAAAGGGGCCGCATCAATTTTAGCTCTATACCTCGTGTACCACCCCCTACAGGGATTATTCGGAAACCGAGTTCAATTCGTTTCAGCTCCGATTCACTTACGGACGACCCCAAATGGACGCAAATGCAATTTCATAAATCTATAGGGACAAATTATGAAAAGATATTCAAAAATGGGCCGCTTCAATTTTTTCTCCATACCTCGTGTACTACCCCCTACGAGGATTATTCGAAAACCGAATTCCATTCGTTTCAACTCCGATTCACTTCCCGACGACCCGAATGGACGCGAATGCAATTCATAAATCTATAGGGACAAATTATGAAAATATCCCAAAAATGGGCTCCCTTAATTTTTGCCTCATAACTCGTGTACTACCCCCTAGGAGGATTATTCCGAAACCGAGTTCCATTCGTTTCAGCTCCGATTCACTTCCGGTCGACCCCGAATGGACGCGAATGCAATTTCATAAATCCATAGGGAAAAATTATGAAAAGATATATAAAAAATGGGCTACGTTAATTTTTTCTCCACACCTCGTGTACTACCCCTACGACGATTACTCGGAAACCGAGTTCCATTCGTTTCAGCTCCGATTCACTTCCGGACGACCCTGAATGAACGCGAATTCAATTTCATAAATCCATTGGGAAAAATTATGAAAAAAAATTTAAAAAGGGGCCGCCTCAATTTTGCTCCATACCTCGTGTACTACGCCTACGAGGATTAATTTGAAACCGAATTCCATTCGTTTCAGCTCCGATTCACTTCTGGACGACCTCGAATGGACGCGAGTGCAATTTCGTAAATCCATAGGGACAAATTATAAAAGATATTCAAAAAACGGGCCGCCTCAAATTTTGCTCCATACCTCGTGTACTACCCCCTACGAGGATTATTCAGAAACCGAATTCCATTCGTTTGAGCTCCGATTCACTTCCGGACGACCCCGAATGGACGCGAATGCAATTTCATAAATCCATAGGGAAAAATTATGAAAAGAAATCCAAAAAAGCGGCTGCCTCAATTTTTGCTCCATACCTCGTGTACTACCCCCTACGAGTATTATTCGGAAACCGAGTTCCATTCGTTTCAGCTCCAATTCACTTCCGGACGACCCCGAATGGACTCGAATGCAATTTGATAAATCCATAGGGACAAATTATGAAAAGAAATCCAAAAAAGGGGCTGCCTCAATTTTTGCTCCATACCTCGTGTACTACCCCCTACGAGGATTATTCGGAAACGGAGTTCCATTTGTTTCACCTCCGATTCACTTCCGGACGACCCTGAATGGACGCAAATGCAATTTCATAAATCCATAGGGAAAAATTATGAAATTATATCCAAAAAATGGGCTGCCTCAATTTTTGCTCCATACCTCGTGTACTACCCCCTACGAGGATTATTCGGAAATCGAGTTCCATTCGTTTCAACTCCGATTCACTTCGGACGACCCCGAATGGACGCGAATGCAATTTGATAAATCCATAGTGACAATATGAAAAGAAATCAAAAAGGGGATGCCTCAATTTTTGCCCATACCTCGTGTACCACCCCTTGCGAGGATTATTCGGAAACCGAGTTCCATTCGTTTCAGCTCCGATCCACTTCCGGACGACCCCGAATGGACGCGAATACAATTTCATAAATCCATAAGGACAATTTATGAAAAGAAATCAAGAAAACGGTCCGCCTCAATTTTTGCTCCATACCTCGTGTACTACCCCCTACGAGGATTATTCGGAAATCGAGTTCCATTCGTTTCAGCTCCGATTCACTTCCGGACGACCCCGAATGGACGCGAATGAAATTTAATAAATCCATTGGGTTAAATTATGAAAATAAATCCAAAAAAGTGGCCGCCTCAATTTTTGCTCCATACCTCGTGTTCTACCCCCCTACGAGGATTATTCGGAAACCGAGTTCCATTCGTTTCAGCTCCGATTCACTTACGGACGACCCCAAAGGACGCGAATGCAATTTTGTAAATCTATAGGGACAAATTATGAAAAGATATCAAAAAAGGGTAGCCCAATTTTTGCCCCATACCTCATGTACTACCCTATATGAGGATTATTCGAAACCGAGTTCCATTCGCTTCAGCTCCGATTCACTTCCGGACGACTCTGAATGGACGCGAATGCAATTTCATAAATCCATTGGGACAAATTATGAAAAGAAATCAAAAAAGGGCCGCCTTAATTTTTGCTCCACCTCGTACTACCCCTACGAGGATTATTCGGAAACCGAGTTCCATTTGTTTCAGCTCCGATTCACTTCCGACGACCCCGAATGGACGCGAATGCAATTTCATAAATCCATAGGGACAAATTATGAAAAGAAATCCAAAAAGGGCCCCTCAATTTTTTCTCCATACCTCGTGTACTACCCCTACGAGGATTATTCGGAAACCGAGTTCCATTCGTTTCAGCTCCGATTCACTTCCGGACGACCCGAATGGACGCAATGCAATTTCATAAATCCATAGGGAAAATTATGAAATTATCCAAAAAATGGCTGCCTCAATTTTGCTCCATACCTCGTGTACTACCCCCTACGAGGATTATTCGGAAACCGAGTTCCATCGTTTCAGCTCCGATTCACTTCCGGACGACCCCGAATGGACGCGAATGCAATTTCATAAATCCATAGGAAAATTATGAAAAGAATATAAAAATGGGCCGCCTCAATTTTTGCTCCATGCCTCGTGTACCACCCTAGGATTATTCGGAAACCGAGTTCCATTCGTTTCAGCTCCGATTCACTTCCGGACGACCCCGAATGGAAGCGAATACAATTTCATAAATCCATAGGGACAATTTATGAAAAGAATCGAAAAAAGGGCCACCTCAATTTTTGCTCATACCTCGTGTACTACCCCCTACGAGGATTTCGAAACCGAGTTCCATTCGTTTCAGCTCCGATTCACTTCCGGACGACCCCGAATGGACGCGAATGCAATTTCATAAATCCATTGGGAAATTATGAAAAGAAATCCAAAAAAGGGGCCGCCTCAATTTTTGCTCCATACCTCGTGTACTACCCCCTACGAGGATTATTCGGAAACCGAGTTCCATTCGTTTCAGCTCCGATTCACTTCGGACGACCCCAATGGACGCAATGCAATTTTGTAAATCTAGGGAAAATTATGAAAAGATATTCAAAAAATGGGCCGCCTCAATTTTTGCTCCATACCTCGTGTACTACCCCCACGAGGATTATTCGAAACCGAGTTCCATTCGTTTCAGCTCCGATTCACTTCCGACGACCCGAATGGACGCGAATGCAATTTCATAAATCCATAGGGACAAATTATGAAAAGATATCCAAAAAATGGGCTGCCTCAATTTTTGCTCCTACCTCGTGTACTACCCCCTATGAGGATTATTCGGAAACCGAGTTCCATTCGTTTCAGCTCCGATTCACTTCCGGACGACCCCGAATGATGCGAATGCAATTTCATAAATCCATAGGGAAAATTATGAAAAGATATAAAAATGGGCCCCTCAATTTTTGCTCCACCTCGTGTACTACCCCCTACGAGGATTATCGGAAACCGAGTTCCATTCGTTTCAGCTCCGATTCACTTCCGACGACCCCGAATGGACGCGAATGCAATTTCATAAATCCATTGGGAAAATTATGAAAAAAATCTAAAAAGGGGCCGCCTCAATTTTTGCTCCATACCTCGTGTATACCCCTACGAGGATTATTCGAAACCGAGTTCCATTCGTTTCAGCTCCGATTCACTTCCGGACGACCCCGAATGGACGCGAATGCAATTTCATAAATCCATAGGGACAAATTATGAAAAGATATCAAAAAAGGGCCGCCTCAATTTTTGCTCCATACCTCGTGTACTACCCCCTACGAGGATTATTCGAAACCGAGTTCCTTCAGCTCGTTCAGCTCCGATTCACTTCCGGACGACCCCGAATGGACGCGAATGCAATTTCATAAATCCATAGGGACAAATTATGAAAAGAAATCCAAAAAAGCGGCCGCCTCAATTTTTGCTCCATACCTCGTGTACTACCCCCTACGAGGATTATTCGGAAACCGAGTTCCATTCGTTTCAGCTCCGATTCACTTCCGGACGACCCCGAATGGACGCGAATGCAATTTCATAAATCCATAGGGACAAATTATGAAAAGAAATCAAAAAAGGGCCTCAATTTTTGCTCCATACCTCGTGTACTACCCCTACGAGGATTATTCGGAAACCGAGTTCCATTCGTTTCAGCTCCGATTCACTTCCGGACGACCCCGAATGGACGCGAATGCAATTTCATAAATCCATAGGGAAAATTATGAAAATAATCAAAAAATGGGCCGCCTCAATTTTTTCTCCATACCTCGTGTACTACCCCCTACGAGGATTATTCGGAAACCGAGTTCCATTCGTTTCAGCTCCGATTCACTTCCGGACGACCCCGAATGGACGCGAATGCAATTTTCATAAATCCATAGGGAAAATTATGAAAATAAATCCAAAAAAGTGGCCGCCTCAATTTTTGCTCCATACCTCGTGTACTACCCCCTACGAGGATTATTCGAAACCGAGTTCCATTCGTTTCAGCTCCGATTCACTTCCGGACGACCCCAATGGACGCGAATGCAATTTTAAATCCATAGGGACAAATTATGAAAAGAAATCAAAAAATGGCCCTCAATTTTTGCTCCATACCTCGTGTACTACCCCCTACGAGGATTATTCGGAAACCGAGTTCCATTCGTTTCAGCTCCGATTCACTTCCGGACGACCCCGAATGGACGCGAATGCAATTTCATAAATCCATAGGGAAAATTATGAAAAGAAATAAAAATGGGCCCCTCAATTTTTGCTCCATACCTCGTGTACCCCCTACGAGGATTATTCGGAAACCGAGTTCCATTCGTTTCAGCTCCGATTCACTTCCGGACGACCCCGAATGGACGAATGCAATTTCATAAATCCATAGGGACAATTATGAAAAGAAATCGAAAAAAGGGCCGCCTCAATTTTTGCTCCATACCTCGTGTACTACCCCCTACGAGGATTATTCGAAACCGAGTTCCATTCGTTTCAGCTCCGATTCACTTCCGACGACCCCGAATGGACGCGAATGAATTTCATAAATCCATAGGGAAATTATGAAAAGAAATCCAAAAAAGGGCCGCCTCAATTTTTGCTCCATACCTCGTGTACTACCCCCTACGAGGATTATTCGGAAACCGAGTTCCATTCGTTTCAGCTCCGATTCACTTCCGGACGACCCCAATGGACGCGAATGCAATTTTAAATCCATAGGGAAAATTATGAAAAGAATCAAAAATGGGCCGCCTCAATTTTTGCTCCATACCTCGTGTACTACCCCCTACGAGGATTATTCGAAACCGAGTTCCATTCGTTTCAGCTCCGATTCACTTCCGCGACCCGAATGGACGCGAATGCAATTTCATAAATCCATAGGGACAAATTATGAAAAGATCCAAAAAATGGGCCGCCTCAATTTTTGCTCCTACCTCGTGTACTACCCCCTACGAGGATTATTCGGAAACCGAGTTCCATTCGTTTCAGCTCCGATTCACTTCCGGACGACCCCGAATGGACGCGAATGCAATTTCATAAATCCATAGGGAAAATTATGAAAAGATCAAAAAATGGGCCGCCTCAATTTTTGCTCCACACCTCGTGTACTACCCCCTACGAGGATTATTCGGAAACCGAGTTCCATTCGTTTCAGCTCCGATTCACTTCCGACGACCCCGAATGACGCGAATGCAATTTCATAAATCCATAGGGACAAATTATGAAAAAAATCAAAAAGGGCCGCCTCAATTTTTGCTCCATACCTCGTGTACTACCCCCTACGAGGATTATTCGAAACCGAGTTCCATTCGTTTCAGCTCCGATTCACTTCCGGACGACCCCGAATGGACGCGAATGCAATTTCATAAATCCATAGGGACAAATTATGAAAAGATATCAAAAAAGGGCCGCCTCAATTTTTGCTCCATACCTCGTGTACTACCCCCTACGAGGATTATTCGAAACCGAGTTCCATTCGTTTCAGCTCCGATTCACTTCCGGACGACCCCGAATGGACGCGAATGCAATTTCATAAATCCATAGGGACAAATTATGAAAAGAAATCCAAAAAACGGCCGCCTCAATTTTTGCTCCATACCTCGTGTACTACCCCCTACGAGGATTATTCGGAAACCGAGTTCCATTCGTTTCAGCTCCGATTCACTTCCGGACGACCCCGAATGGACGCGAATGCAATTTCATAAATCCATAGGGACAAATTATGAAAAGAAATCCAAAAAAGGGCCGCCTCAATTTTTGCTCCATACCTCGTGTACTACCCCCTACGAGGATTATTCGGAAAGAGTTCCATTCGTTTCAGCTCCGATTCACTTCCGGACGACCCTGAATGGACGCAATGCAATTTCATAAATCCATAGGGAAAATTATGAAAATATCCAAAAAATGGGGCCTCAATTTTTGCTCCATACCTCGTGTACTACCCCCTACGAGGATTATTCGGAAACCGAGTTCCATTCGTTTCAGCTCCGATTCACTTCCGGACGACCCCGAATGGACGCGAATGCAATTTCATAAATCCATAGGGACAATTATGAAAGAAATCAAAAAGGGTGCCTCAATTTTTGCTCCATACCTCGTGTACCCCCCTGCAGGATTATTCGGAAACCGAGTTCCATTCGTTTCAGCTCCGATTCACTTCCGGACGACCCCGAATGGACGCGAATGCAATTTCATAAATCCATAGGGAAAATTATGAAAAAAATCAAAAATGGGCCGCCTCAATTTTTGCTCCATACCTCGTGTACTACCCCCTACGAGGATTATTCGGAAACCGAGTTCCATTCGTTTCAGCTCCGATTCACTTCCGGACGACCCCGAATAGACGCGAATGCAATTTCATAAATCCATAGGGACAAATTATGAAAAGAAATCCAAAAAAGTGGCCGCCTCAATTTTTGCTCCATACCTCGTGTACTACCCCCTACGAGGATTATTCGGAAACCAAATTCCATTCGTTTCAGCTCCGATTCACTTCCGGACGACCCCAATGGACCGAATGCAATTTCATAAATCTATAGGGACAAATTATGAAAAGATATCAAAAAATGGGCCCTCAATTTTTGCTCCATACCTCGTGTACTACCCCTACGAGGATTATTCGAAACCGAGTTCCATTTGTTTCAGCTCCGATTCACTTCCGGACGACCCCGAATGGACGCGAATGCAATTTCATAAATCCATAGGGACAAATTATGAAAAGAAATCAAAAAAGGGGCCCCTCAATTTTTGCTCCATACCTCGTGTACCCCCCTACGAGGATTATTCGGAAACCGAGTTCCATTCGTTTCAGCTCCGATTCACTTCCGACGACCCCGAATGGACGCGAATGCAATTTCATAAATCCATAGGGACAAATTATGAAAAGAAATCCAAAAAAGGGCCGCCTCAATTTTTGCTCCATACCTCGTGTACTACCCCCTACGAGGATTATTCGGAAACCGAGTTCCATTCGTTTCAGCTCCGATTCACTTCCGACGACCCCGAATGGACGCAATGCAATTTCATAAATCCATAGGGAAAATTATGAAAATATCCAAAAAAGGGCCGCCTCAATTTTTGCTCCATACCTCGTGTACTACCCCCTACGAGGATTATTCGGAAACCGAGTTCCATTCGTTTCAGCTCCGATTCACTTCCGGACGACCCCGAATGGCGCGAATGCAATTTCATAAATCCATAGGACAAATTATGAAAAGAAATCCAAAAAGGGCCGCCTCAATTTTTGCTCCATACCTCGTGTACTACCCCCTACGAGGATTATTCGAAACCGAGTTCCATTCGTTTCAGCTCCGATTCACTTCCGGACGACCCCGAATGGACGCGAATGCAATTTCATAAATCCATAGGGACAAATTATGAAAAGAATCAAAAAGGGCCGCCTCAATTTTTGCTCCATACCTCGTGCTACCCCCTACGAGGATTATTCGGAAACCGAGTTCCATTCGTTTCAGCTCCGATTCACTTCCGGACGACCCCGAATGGACGCGAATGCAATTTCATAAATCCATAGGGACAAATTATGAAAAAATATAAAAATGGGCCCCTCAATTTTTGCTCCATACCTCGTGTACTACCCCTACGAGGATTATTCGGAAACCGAGTTCCATTCGTTTCAGCTCCGATTCACTTCCGGACGACCCCGAATGGACGCGAATGCAATTTCATAAATCCATAGGGACAAATTATGAAAGAAATCAAAAAAGGGCCGCCTCAATTTTTGCTCCATACCTCGTGTACTACCCCCTACGAGGATTATTCGAAACCGAGTTCCATTCGTTTCAGCTCCGATTCACTTCCGGACGACCCCGAATGGACGCGAATGCAATTTCATAAATCCATAGGGATAAATTATGAAAAAATCCAAAAAAGGGCCGCCTCAATTTTTGCTCCATACCTCGTGTACTACCCCCTACGAGGATTATTCGGAAACCGAGTTCCATTCGTTTCAGCTCCGATTCACTTCACGACCCCAATGGACGCGAATGCAATTTCATAAATCCATAGGGACAAATTATGAAAAGAATCAAAAAATGGGCCGCCTCAATTTTTGCTCCATACCTCGTGTACTACCCCCTACGAGGATTATTCGAAACCGAGTTCCATTCGTTTCAGCTCCGATTCACTTCCGACGACCCCGAATGGACGCGAATGCAATTTCATAAATCCATAGGGACAAATTATGAAAAGATATTCAAAAAATGGGCGCCTCAATTTTTGCTCCATACCTCGTGTACTACCCCCTACGAGGATTATTCGGAAACCGAGTTCCATTCGTTTCAGCTCCGATTCACTTCCGGACGACCCCGAATGGACGCGAATGCAATTTCATAAATCCATAGGGAAAATTATGAAAAGAAAAAAAATGGGCCCTCAATTTTTGCTCCATACCTCGTGTACTACCCCCTACGAGGATTATTCGGAAACCGAGTTCCATTCGTTTCAGCTCCGATTCACTTCCGGACGACCCCGAATGGACGCGAATGCAATTTCATAAATCCATAGGGACAAATTATGAAAAAAATCAAAAAAGGGCCGCCTCAATTTTTGCTCCATACCTCGTGTACTACCCCTACGAGGATTATTCGAAACCGAGTTCCATTCGTTTCAGCTCCGATTCACTTCCGGACGACCCCGAATGGACGCGAATGCAATTTCATAAATCCATACAAATTATGAAAAGATATCAAAAAAGGGCCGCCTCAATTTTTGCTCCATACCTCGTGTACTACCCCCTACGAGGATTATTCAAACCGAGTTCCATTCGTTTCAGCTCCGATTCACTTCCGGACGACCCCGAATGGACGCGAATGCAATTTCATAAATCCATAGGGACAAATTATGAAAAGAAATCCAAAAAAGGGCCGCCTCAATTTTTGCTCCATACCTCGTGTACTACCCCCTACGAGGATTATTCGGAAACCGAGTTCCATTCGTTTCAGCTCCGATTCACTTCCGGACGACCCCGAATGGACGCGAATGCAATTTCATAAATCCATAGGGACAAATTATGAAAAAATCCAAAAAAGGGCCGCCTCAATTTTTGCTCCATACCTCGTGTACTACCCCCTACGAGGATTATTCGGAAACCGAGTTCCATTCGTTTCAGCTCCGATTCACTTCCGGACGACCCCGAATGGACGAATGCAATTTCATAAATCCATAGGGACAAATTATGAAAAATCCAAAAAATGGGCCGCCTCAATTTTTGCTCCATACCTCGTGTACTACCCCCTACGAGGATTATTCGAAACCGAGTTCCATTCGTTTCAGCTCCGATTCACTTCCGGACGACCCCGAATGGACGCGAATGCAATTTCATAAATCCATAGGGACAAATTATGAAAAGAATCAAAAAAGGGGCCTCAATTTTTGCTCCATACCTCGTGTACTACCCCTACGAGGATTATTCGGAAACCGAGTTCCATTCGTTTTAGCTCCGATTCACTTCCGGACGACCCCGAATGGACGCGAATGCAATTTCATAAATCCATAGGGACAAATTATGAAAAAATCAAAAATGGGCCGCCTCAATTTTTGCTCCATACCTCGTGTACTACCCCCTACGAGGATTATTCGGAAACCGAGTTCCATTCGTTTCAGCTCCGATTCACTTCCGGACGACCCCGAATGGACGCGAATGCAATTTCATAAATCCATAGGGACAATTATGAAAAAATCCAAAAAAGGGCCGCCTCAATTTTTGCTCCATACCTCGTGTACTACCCCCTACGAGGATTATTCGGAAACCGAGTTCCATTCGTTTCAGCTCCGATTCACTTCGGACGACCCCAATGGACGCGAATGCAATTTCATAAATCCATAGGGACAAATTATGAAAAATATCCAAAAATGGGGCCTCAATTTTTTCCATACCTCGTGTACTACCCCCTAGGATTATTCGAAACCGAGTTCCATTCGTTTCAGCTCCGATTCACTTCCGGACGACCCCGAATGGACGCGAATGCAATTTCATAAATCCATAGGGACAAATTATGAAAAGAAATCCAAAAAAGGGCCGCCTCAATTTTTGCTCCATACCTCGTGTACTACCCCCTACGAGGATTATTCGGAAACCGAGTTCCATTCGTTTCAGCTCCGATTCACTTCCGGACGACCCCGAATGGACGCAATGCAATTTCATAAATCCATAGGGAAAAATTATGAAAAGATCCAAAAAATGGGCCGCCTCAATTTTTGCTCCATACCTCGTGTACTACCCCCCGAGGATTATTCGGAAACCGAGTTCCATTCGTTTCAGCTCCGATTCACTTCCGGACGACCCCGAATGGACGCGAATGCAATTTCATAAATCCATAGGACAAATTATGAAAGAAATCAAAAAAGGGCCGCCTCAATTTTTGCTCCATACCTCGTGTACTACCCCTACGAGGATTATTCGGAAACCGAGTTCCATTCGTTTCAGCTCCGATTCACTTCCGGACGACCCCGAATGGACGCGAATGCAATTTCATAAATCCATAGGGACAAATTATGAAAAGAAATAAAAATGGGCCGCCTCAATTTTTGCTCCATACCTCGTGTACTACCCCCTACGAGGATTATTCGGAAACCGAGTTCCATTCGTTTCAGCTCCGATTCACTTCCGGACGACCCCGAATGGACGCGAATGCAATTTCATAAATCCATAGGGACAATTATGAAAAAAATCGAAAAAAGGGCCGCCTCAATTTTTGCTCCATACCTCGTGTACTACCCCCTACGAGGATTATTCGGAAACCGAGTTCCATTCGTTTCAGCTCCGATTCACTTCCGGACGACCCGAATGGACGCAATGCAATTTCATAAATCCATAGGGAAAATTATAAAATTAATCCAAAAAATGGGCCGCCACAATTTTTGCTCCATACCTCGTGTACTACCCCCTACGAGGATTATTCAAAACCGAGTTCCATTCGTTTCAACTCA